>NC_091222.1:13719914-13724914 GCF_040958095.1 Procambarus clarkii
CACCTTCCCTCACCTTCACCATCTTCCCTCTCCTTCACCACCTTCCCTCTCCTTCACCACCTTCCCTCTCCTTCACCACCTTCCCTCTCCTTCACCACCTTCCCTCTCCTTCACCACCTTCCCTCTCCTTCACCACCTTCCCTCACCTTCACCACTTTCCCTCTCCTTCACCACCTTCCCTCACCTTCACCACCTTCCCTCACCTTCACCACCTTCCCTCTCCTTCACCACCTTCCCTCACCTTCACCACCTTCCATCTCCTTCACCACCTTCCATCTCCAACATCCCCATCCATTTAATTCATTATATACCATCTCTTTCACAACATAATCTACCTTCGCCTCCTTGGAGGAATATTAATTTGTATGGAATGTTGATACTTAGCAAGGTTGAGAGTTGGTGTCTAGCGGACGTCTGGTCAACTTGAATCCCCTTATGACCATTCCTCAGCAGATAAGATAATTATCGGTAACAATCAGGAGAAAGCACTAAGTCTGTACTCGTATATAGAACTTGGATGGAAAATGAGGATAAGGATTTATGACAGGACGGAGTAAAGGAATGGTAATCCAACCAGATGGACGGTCTGGGATTGAACGCTGACCTGGAAGGATCGAAGTCATCGTTCTACCATCTAGTCTAAGGACTTAGGCAGCAACGAAGTCATTCTGTTAAGATTGACGAGACTAGCTCCACGCTTCTGACTTCCTGTAGCAACAGACATTTTCTTTTATGTCTGTTTATATCTTGATGATGAGCACAACTGAAGTGCGTAAGCTAAATGGGGGTTACCAAGAGCAAGATAACGCTGAAAAAGAATTTTCGTTGTTGTATTACTAATGTTTCATGAGATAAATTTCAGTATTCTGTTTGCCTTATTCCTAACAGTTTGCGTTGACTTCTTGGCTTAAGATCCGCACTAATCATGATCCTCAGCTGATATGATCATTACCTAGACTCAGAACCTTGTAGTTGTCAGCGCTAAACTGTTTGTGGTAGTGTATATTGTTACACAAGCTGTGAACAATCAGATGAAATCTAAATCTTACTTCTCACACTATTGTGTAATGCATTTTAAATACGGCGTAACATTTTGAGGTTGATAAAAGACTGTTCAGGTCAGCCAGTGAGCAGAAACTAGACCTAATAGAAACAAAAACTCTTTATGGTTCAAATGAATAGCGATAATACAAAATGATACTATACATTGTAAAGTTAAATATTATAATGGTAATGGCGTTTTCCATCAGACAATCCCGCCAAATACACGATGAAATCATAATATCGTGATATATCTTTGAGAAAATCCTCGGAGTAAGATAATTTGGCGGGATAAAAATATACAATATGAATTAAAAACATTTAACAAATACCAATCACGGGAAGAAAATCCTGTACAATAGTTGAGTCAAGTACAAAAATATAAACACAACTAAATTATTTAAGAAGTTTACCAAGCACCAATTTACACTGCAAATAAAGTTTGATATATTGTCAAACATGTTTAAGGAATATTAAATGTAATAAAAAGTAGTGTGGACTACGAGGTACAGCTAGCCTGTATTGCTATATAACACATGGAAGGGATACGACGAAAGGAAAAGAGTTGGGTTAGGTGGACGGAGAGAGGGAATGATGCTCAACCATTTGGATAACAAGGAATCGAACACCTATACGTTATGACTGTACCTTTCGGTCAAAGTGGCTGAATATGTATTAAATTCAGTGCTGCTACCTAGAGTTGTATGCAGTCCATGTGATAAACACACACACACATATATATATACTAACTTTGTTATCTCATCTTGTGTAGTTGGAGCGGAGGTGACAACATAAGCCCTGGGCGCCTCGCCGATCCTGCTGTCAGGTACGCCCACCACGCTCACCTCCACCACCTTGGGATGCTGTAGGACCACCTCCTCCAGCTCTGACGGTGACACCTCACAACCACAACCACCAATTATATATGTATATATATATATATATATGACAATGTCAGACCACGGAGGAAAAATGAAACAGGAAATTTCCTTAAGTACTTTCGTATATTAAATACATCTTCAGAAGGTCCAAAGGTTCTTCAGAAGGTTCAGAAGGACCATATATATATATATATATATATATATATATATATATATATATATATATATATATATATATATATATATATATATATATATATATATATATATATATATAGCGCCTCAGTGTGGCGATACAGAGGGGAAATGAGCACTGCATCCAGGGTTCCTGCCCGCCATCTGAGGAGCTGGAAGAACTCGACAACCTATGATAACCATCTTTGTAACCCATATGTAACTCCTTTTTTGTAACAAAGTTCAAATAAAGTAAATATATATGTGTACATACAAAAGAATGGGGGTGGTAGGAGAAGATAATATTAGTGTTCAGTGAGAAACCACAAGGTCTCCTCTGAATACTTTTTATTTTCTTCTCCGAGGCTATGGGTCCCCACATTGGCACCAGAGGTGGTACCCTCACAAACTTTAAAAAAAAAAAAAATATATATATATATATATATATATATATATATATATATATATATATATATATATATACATATATATATATATATATATATATATATATATATATATATATATATATTATTAAATATGACCGAAAAAGTAAGATTAATAATTCTAACACGAATTTTCTCTATCTTTCTTACGTTTCTTTTCACTGTTGATGGTAATTCAAAGATCAATTCTCCAAAATTCATTTTTATTTCTAGTCTGACGCGACACTTGAGCGCGTTTCGTAAAACTTATAACATTTTCAAAGACTTTAGTTTACAAACACACAACTGAAACTGAATAGAGCTTACACATCTTCGAGTTTTTATCTACATTTGGGTGAGGTGGATGAGGTGAAAACAAACTTTCAGCAATGGGTATTGAATGGGTATTAAATTCAAACACAAGACAGAACACGAAACAATGGGTATTGAATGGGTATTAAGTGTACCGTGATCCGGCCTGTACTCCTCTTTACATACCAGAAAATATCCTAAGGAAACTACTCCAAGCTTGTACTAAAGAGGCACCCTTCTTGAGCCCGGATGGGCACATGTATTAGCAAGTAGATAGGGTCGCCATGGGTTCTCCCCTAGGTGTCCTGTTTGCAAACTTCTACATGGGTACCATCGAGCAAAAAGTCTTAGTCGACATAAACTTGAAACCGGCCATATACTGCAGGTATGTTGACGACATTTTTACACAGTCACAGATCTTTGAATTACCATCAACAGTGAAAAGAAACGTAAGAAAGATAGAGAAAATTCGTGTTAGAATTATATATATATGTATATATATATATATATATATATATATATATATATATATATATATATATATATATATATATATATATATATATATATATATATATATATGTCGTACCTAGTAGCCAGAACTCACTTCTCAGCCTACTATGCATGGCCCGATTTGCCTAATAAGCCTAGTTTTCATGAATTAATGTTTTTTCGACAACCTAACCTACCTAACCTAACCTAACCTAACGTTTTCGGCTACCTAACCTAACCTAACCTATAAAGATAGGTTAGGTTAGGTTAGGTAGGGTTGGTTAGGTTCGGTCATATAACTACGTTAATTTTAACTCCAATAAAAAAAAATTGACCTCATACATAATGAAATGGGTAGCTTTATCATTTCATAAGAAAAAAATTAGAGAAAATATATTAATTCAGTAAAACTTGGCTTATTAGGCAAATCGGGCCTCGCATAGTAGGCTGAGAAGTGAGTTCTGGCTACTAGGTACGACATATATATATATATATATATATATATATATATATATATATATATATATATATATATATATGTCGTACCTAATAGCCAGAACGCACTTCTCAGCCTACAATTCAAGGCCCGATTTGCCTAATAAGCCAAGTTTTCATGAATTAATGTTTTTTCGTCTACCTAACCTACCTAACCTAACCTAACCTAGCTTTTTTTGGCTACCTAACCTAACCTTACCTATAAATATAGGTTAGGTTAGGTTAGGTAGGGTTGGTTTGGTTCGGTCATATATCTACGTTAATTTTAACTCCAATAAAAAAAAATTGACCTCATACATAGAGAAAAGGGTTGCTTTATCATTTCATAAGAAAAAAATTATAGTAAATATATTAATTCAGGAAAACTTGGCTTATTAGGCAAATCGGGCCTTGAATAGTAGGCTGAGAAGTGAGTTCTGGCTACTAGGTACGACATATATATATATATATATATATGTCGTACCTAATAGCCAGAACGCACTTCTCAGCCTACTATTCAAGGCCCGATTTGCCTAATAAGCCAAGTTTTCATGAATTAATGTTTTTTCGTCTACCTAACCTACCTAACCTAACCTAACCTAGCTTTTTTTGGCTACCTAACCTAACCTTACCTATAAATATAGGTTAGGTTAGGTTAGGTAAGGTTGGTTAGGTTCGGTCATATATCTACGTTAATTTTAACTCCAATAAAAAAAAATTGACCTCATACATAGAGAAAAGGATTGCTTTATCATTTCACAAGAAAAAAATTATAGTAAATATATTAATTCAGGAAAACTTGGCTTATTAGGCAAATTGGGCCTTGAATAGTAGGCTGAGAAGTGAGTTCTGGCTACTAGGTACGACATATATATATATATATATATATATATATATATATATATATATATATATATATATATATATATATGTCGTACCTAGTAGCCAGAACGCACTTCTCAGCCTACTATGCAAGGCCCAATTTGCCTAACAAGCCAAGTTTTACTGAATTAATATATTTTCTCTAATTTTTTTCTTATGAAATGATAAAGCTACCCATTTCATTATGTATGAGGTCAATTTTTTTTTATTGGAGTTAAAATTAACATAGATATATGAGCGAACCTAACCAACCCTACCTAACCTAACCTAACCTATCTTTATAGGTTAGGTTATGTTAGGTAGCCGAAAAAGTTAGGTT
>NC_091222.1:14696939-14808733 GCF_040958095.1 Procambarus clarkii
AAATATGTTACATGCACATCCGGTACATCGTCCACCTTCTTCTACAGAGCCGTCGGTATAGCACTGATAAACATCGTTACCCATACTCTGAGTACTTTCAGTGATGCTTTTCAGTGTTAACTGTTTTAATAATGTAGTGTGCACACTATCTTTCTTGGGCGCATTTACAAAATCAACTGATAGATCCCAGTTATCCCATGGAGTAATTGGCTGATTAATCATTAGTCGAGTTGGGTACATATTTAATATTTTGATGGAGTTGGCTACCTTGTAGAACCAATATACATAATCAGATTTCGTTCTTCTTCTATAGACCTCAGGTGAGTGCAGCATATTAGAAAGTTTAGCTTGAAACTTCATGTGTTGTCTAGATCTACTCAATGCCTTCACGCCGAAAACTGTGCTAATAGACAAATTCTCTCACTTATGGTAGGTAATTTTAACTCTGCTCTCATGTTAACTATTCTCGTGGACTTTGGAGCCCCAAGGATGAGACGCATAGCTTCATTTTGCAAGGTTTCAAGAGATTTCAGCTCTTTGTCAGTATACAGTGTGAGATGTAGAGCATTGTAGTCAATCACAGAGCGTATAAATGATACATAAAACATTCTAGCAAGTCTCACGTTAAGCCATGATTGACACCAACAAGGACCCGCAAGGGCTTTAATCTCTCCCAAAGTCTCCTCTTGAGAGAAGAAAGGTACCCAGGGTCGTTAATGGGGACACCAAGGTATCTGTAAGACTCGCAGTTCTCAAGTGCTCGCCCATCTATATGATAATTGGGTGGTGGAATACCACATGGAATGAGGGCACGAGTTTTCTGTACAGAGATAAGGAGGCCACATTCCTCAGCTCTAGTAGCAAAAGCGTCGAGCAGAACTTGCATTCTAGGCTCGGAGGCAGCCTGTAAACATATATCATCAGCATAACAAATGACAGTGTCTTCATTATTAGTTGGAAGATCTTTAATAAGTTTATGCATCAGAACGTTGAACAACAAGGGACTGAGGACCCCTCCTTGTGGAGTTCCCAGTTCAAAGTGTTTGCTCTCTGTGCTTTTAACACCATTAAACAAAACATATGCTGTTCGATTAGACAAATAGCCCTTTATCCATTTCAGTAATTTTCCTTGTATTCCCAGCTCGGCAAGCTGTTCCAGTATGATTCTCTGTTTGCTGTATCAAAAGCTGCTGCTAGGTCGATGAAGACTGTTTGGGGGAAGCTTCAATATGTGCGAAGTACTCAGCAAAACAGTGTTGTGTACTGAGCCCAGGCATAAATCCAAACAGTTGGGGTGACAGGTGCCCCTGTATACGATACATGAGTCGGTTAAGAACAATACGTTCAAGCACTTTACAAACACACGATGTTAAGATATGGGTCTATAATTATCTGAGTGTGGTTTGGGGATGGAACAATGACACTCTTTGTCCAAGCATCAGGTAATACTCCTTCACGTAAACTCATTCTGTACAACACTAATAGTGGATTACCTGGTACGTGTGAGACTAATCTCAGTAGACTGTAAGTAATACCATCCTCTCCAGGAGCAGTTGATTTTCCCATCTTTAGTGCATGATTTAATTCCCATTCAGTTACATCATTAAGGTCCGACACGTCGATAGCTGTACAGGCAAGATTGATGGTTCGTTGTCTGTTGGGGCGTGTGTCATCAAGTTTGTGCTGTATGTTAATTGGGAGTGAGTCGTAGCTCGATGTTATGCCCATTGATCAAGGAGGATGTTTGCTTGTTCTAGTGGGCTGTGGTGCAGCGGTTTGGTTGGGCTGCTTCTAGAGATTTTCGTATCTTTTCCCAAACTTCAACAAGTGTTGTTTGCTCATTTATACTTTGTAGGAACTCTTCCCAATGTTTATTACGTATGACGTTGCTCATGTCTCTCACCTCTCTATTTGCAACTAGAAATGCATGCAAGTCACCTTGTGCTTTGGTTCGTTTGTACGTATCTCCAAGTTGCTTTACTCGTTCATGTTCTTTAACAAATACGGGGTCAAGGACCCACTTGGGTGGTGGTAGGTGTTGCCCACTTCTGCTAGGCTTACGACCTGTTCCCCAACACACCCATGTGTCATAGTAGGTAGTAATCGTATCAACGAGATCTCTGGAGAAGGCTTGTACATTCGTTATTGTGTAATCTTGATACCATTTTGATATACAATTAATAAAGTGGTCATGCAAGCCATATGGAATATTCATTTTCCGTCTCTGATGCCTATTAGGTACATCACACTGTACCTCATAGGAAGCAGAAACTGCATAGTGATCACTAACTAAGTGATTTACCAACGAACATTCCATCCTATCTTGCACAAGGTTTCTACCCATTACATAATCAAGTCTGCCTCCCAATAAATGAGTTTGGGTATCCGTAGTATACACGGTTAATCTGTTGTCATAAACATATTTGATAAATTTGCATCCATTATCGTTGTTAGTACTGTCTCCCAGCGTAATATGTCTAGCATTAAAATCTCCCATGTATATTGTCCCATGATTGTCTAGATCTGGGAACAATGTTACATTGAGTTTCTGGCTTCTGGCATATACGTTGAGGAATGAAAAGTGGCCTGCTGTAGTTTGTACATGAAAGTGATGGTACTGTGTGTGTACATTGTGTGACGTGCTCACAAGAATGTGCGGTAAATCACTTCTGACGTAAGTTAATAGGCCTGTGGCGTTACTGTTATTATAGGATGCATACCCTCTGATCTTTGGTGGGGTTTTGTTTATCATGTTGGACGTGTAGGGCTCCTGTAAAGCAATTATATCTATGTTGTTACGGTAACATATGCAATTAGGTCATTCAGTCTTTTGTTGATGCTACGAATGTTCCAACTGAGAAACCTAATGGTCCTTGTGTCAACAGCAGCCATCGTCTTGGTGTTGTTCCTCCCTGGGACTGGTGGTCCCATTGTTGTCCTTGTCCCACTTACACAATGCGTCAATAAGTGACTCTACGACGTAAAGAGCCACACCAACCTGGCGTTTGGTGTCGTCAGGAACATCTGGTGACATCATCAGATTCTTGATCACTGAGGAACTCGGGATGGTCCGCGAGTGAATGCTCTCTGTAAGTCGTAGGCATAATTACTGTCACGCAGAATATTATCTTTTCATTCTCGTACTTGGCTTGAGCGCGTTCCTTAAGGTCATGAATCATTTTAAAATATTCTGATGCAGGTCGACTTCCTTTTCAGTTAATGTTTCTGTGTCACTATCACTGTTGTCATCCCTGAGTTGACTGACGACGTCGCTGCCACCGCCTCTGTTGTCGCTCTCCTCTCTGCCGCCGCTGCTCCTGCCGCCGCCTGCCGCCGCCGCCGCCGCTGCTGCTGCTGCTGCTGCTGCTGCTGCTGCTGCTGCTGCCGCCCCGCCGCCCGCCGTCCCACCACCACAGGAACCTTTACCAGCGCGGGCCACGGCTGTGACACAGCGCATGAGGCTGCTGTATCTCTTGTGAGGAGCCTGACGTAGCGTCTGTATAATTTCAGTCAGTTCTGCTACCTGTGCTTGCAAGGTTGCCAACTGTTCTTTAACTGTTGTATCAGGCTGTTGTGTGTTGTCAGGGGCGTTGCTGGTACTGTCACCACTATGGGATGGGTCAACAGTACTAGAGCCGGCATCAGTAGACACTTGTTGTGTCTCGGGCACTTGCCTCCTTGTGCCAAGGGAGGCTGGCCGTTTGGTACAGTCTGAGTGCCAGATGGTGACTCCCTCCATACCACATCTGAAACACTTCAGCGGCGGTTTAGTTGGAGTCACAGATTCAGGATTGTTGCCCTGCTTCTGTTGCAGTGTTCTGTTGCTCCTGTTCCTTTTCTTTGGTCTCTGGTCTTCTTATACTGACAGTCTTCAGTGGGTGACCGGAACAGAGAGCACACTTGGGTGTGGGCACCAACAGTGCTTAGCTATGTGGCCACTGCCACAGCACTCGTAACACTCCACAGGGTTCGGCTCCCACACCCTGAACGTGCTGGGGGGCGCAACTCCCACCAAACCAATACTTCAGGTGGCGGATCAGCTTTTCCAGACTATGACTATTTGATCAGTAGGCTTACCATTTTGGTCAATCTTCGTGCTCTTGTACCCCGTCTAATTCATAGGCCCACTCTAGTGGATACTGTGACTGTACTGTAGACTAGGTATTCATCCATCTTCTTGTTCCGTGGATTATCTAGAGAGAGCTTTATACACCTATTTTCCTTGTAAGAGCCCCACAACCTTGCTTATTCTCTTGAAACATACACATATGGGAGTTGACATGTGGACGTAGCAGCCTGCAGAGCCAGGTTCACCCGCTCAGTTTCTTACTCCAACAATCCTGTCAGCCACACTCGTGCCTTTAGGGAAGGTCAGACGTGTGTACTCGCTCCTTGGTGCTATCGGACGCCTTCCACCCTGTTGTTCACCAGCTTTGTTTCCTTCTCTGATTTACTTAACACCTCACAAACCCATCACTGGGTGGTGGGGTGACAGTGTCACTGGTCATGGTAGGGGGAGCCCTGAGGCCAGCAGCTACCTCCTCCATACTGCTTCTTCAGGCGGCATTAATTTGCTAATCGTCCGATACCTGGTTAATACCATTTATAACCATGTGATGATGAATAACATGACAAATGGCAGGGCAAGCAGCAAGCCTTACCAGTCATCAGCGCCAACAGTCATAAACCTGCTCTGAGGGGAAGAGCACTCTCAGTGGGTTGGAGAGTGCTCAGACGACTTGGATAAACACTTGGATATTCCACTTGGTTGGTTGGGACTCGCAGAGGGTAGCCCTCAGTGACTTATTCTCCTATGTGTGGACAGAATGTCCCCTAAGACAGCCTAACCCTGCTACAAGGGTGAACAGATGCCCAAGTCAAGTGGCCCCCCAGATTTTACAGGTAACCGCATGGGCCACTGGACCGTTCCACTTGACCTGTTGAAATGGCGAAATGAGAAGAATAAGAGAAAGTGGGGAAGATAAGTCTTATAACTAGGAATGTACAGTTGCTCTGTACAAAGCTGGCATCATTGTAGTGTTGGCGGCTGTCAACCTCCCGCCAGGGAAGGGATAGGGGGGACCGTTGGGTCAGCGCTCTAACCGCAAGGGTCAGAGGTCCGTGGGGGTCAGATTACGATCCCACAACTCTCCTTGCTGTTTGTGCCTGAAGCTGTAGATGCCCTGTGGTTCTTGCTAGAGTCTTACAGTGAGTCCCAGGTACACTGTACAGGTGATGCTGTGTTATTAGCACCAGCAATGCATTAAATACAATGTTTGGAGGCTTCCCCTAAGGGAGCGGAGGGGGCAGGCTAGCCTGCCTCCACCTCAGGCGCCACTCCTAGTTCACTCTAGGGTTCCTTGATACTAGTGACTTATGCAACAGTGTTGGAACACTCAGCAGCACAGTAGTATTGTGACGATACCGCCCCGGCGATCACAGCACAAGGTTGGGGACGAGGGACTTGACCCAAAGAGGGAGAGGAGGCGCGCACATCCTCTCAGCTCAAGGCCTGGCCAGCGAGTGCTTGTCGTGGTGAGGGGCTCAGGCTCACGTACACCTCCCTTGGACTGGTGAGGGTTGCCTTCGCCCCCTCTCCTTCCACTCTTTGGAGTGTACTTTGTGCGGAAGGGCAACACAAAAGGTCCTTGTGAATCATCGGACCGCCTGCTGGAGGGGTCGTCCATGAGGGGCTGCCCTAAGTGGATGGTTGGGTGTCCAGGCTGGGGCGATAGGCTGAATGAGGTCTTTGCACGAGTGTGGGAGAATGGAGAATGCAATAGGACTCCCCTTTAAAAAGAGGGAGCACCGCTGGAGACGATGCACCCTTCCTGCACTGGCCCGCGCTCGGCCTTCCTGGCTGGTGGTATCCCTTGGTTCCAGGACCCAGACTGTTTAAAATTAATGATTTATGGACGACAACACGACCTCTCTTACCGAGGCTCGTGGGGTGGGCGACCAGGCCCCTGAGTCGGACTCTGATGGAGGACCGGGCTTAGCTTCCGCTACATTGGGCTTAGACCGGACTCCTCCCCCCTGCTCCCCCTCCCTCCTCTGTGGTAGGGTCGAGCCCCAAGTCCTCAAGTGGTGACCACCTCTTCCCCTGGCACGGCTCCATCTCTCATTGTGAATACTGCGCCTTTTAAACCCTCTCTAGAAGTTCTCACCGCCGTCCCCCGTCGCGGCCGCACTCACACGATCCCTTCCCATACTAATTCGTACCTTCGCACCTTGTTTGGTCCTGCTATGTGGACTAAATACTTTGATTTTCACCATCTGGATTCTACTCCTGACGATTTCTCCCTCCAAAGGCACCTTGTTGATTTGGTTGATACCTCTGTTACTTTTAACCCCACTCGTCTCGGTATTGTTGTCGTTGCTGCTCCTTCTCAGGATGCAACTACCTGCTTAGCCAAATGTGGTGATCCCACTGATGTTAACAACTTCAGACCTATATCAATTCTGCCAAACTTGTCTAAAATATTTGAAAAACTTATCTACAAGCAGCTTTACTCTTATCTAGCCAAACACAATATACTTAGCTCTTGTCAATATGGCTTCAGACCCCAAAAAAGCACTAACGATGCACTTATTTGTATGATTAACTTGATACATGCAGCTCTTGATAAAAATGAGTTCCCTATTGGGTTATTTGTGGACCTGCGTAAGGCTTTTGACACTCAACCACCAAAACCTTCTTCTTAAATTACAACATTATGGTGTCAGAGGTCACTCCCTGCAATACCTTAAGTCTTACCTTACTGACAGGCTCCAGTATGTTTCTGTGAATAATTCAATTTCTCCCACCTTACCCATTAACATTGGTGTTCCCCAGGGCAGCATACTTGGCCCTCTCCTCTTTCTCATCTGCATTAATGACCTTCCAAATGCCTCCCAACATCTCAAACCAATTCTATTTGCTGACGACACGACCTTCATTTACTCCAGTCCCGACCCTCTTGCTCTAAATGTCACAGTGAATACTGAGCTAAATAAAGTCCATCACTGGCTAACTGCCAACAAACTCACCCTGAATATTGACAAAACTTTCTATATTTTGTTTGGCAATAAATCCTCAAATCAAATAAATCTCAGGAGTAACAATACCCAAATTTGTAACAAAGTAGATGGGAAATTCCTTGGCGTTTTCATTGACCACAAGCTGAATTTCCAGGGAGACATTCTAAATATATAAAAAAAAGTTTAAAAAACTGTTGGCATTCTTTCTAAGATCAGATATTATGTCAAATCAAATCAAATCAAATGTTTATTTAGGTAAGGTACATACATACAAGAGATTTTACAAAGAGTGATGGATTTATAGTTAGGGCTAGTACATACAATTCCTAAAGCCACTATTATGCAAAGCGTTTCGGGCATGAAAAACTTAAATGACTAAAGCTTAATACTAATTGAGCATAAAGAGTAAAATGAAAACATGGAATGAAAACATAGCTGAAAAAGCAGCACAAATACAATTATGTCGACAAACAGCGCTCTTTAAAAAAAACAGACATTGGTTGACAATAGAGGGGTAAGATAGGTGAAAGGGAATTTATTAGGTATAGCTTCGTTTTTATCTTAAACTGGTTGAGAGAGGTACAGTCTTTAACATGGTTGGGAAGGTCATTCCACAATCTGGGTCCCTTGATTTGTAGAGCATTTCTAGTTTGATTAAGTCGTACTCTAGGAATATCAAAACTGTATTTATTTCTGGTGTGGTGCTCATGGGTTCTGTTACAACCTTCTATGAAGCTTTTGAGGTCAGGATTGGCATTACAGTTTAGCGTTTTATATATGTATAATACACATGAGAGAATGTGCAGTGACTTAATGTCTAACATATTCAGAGATTTGAGTAGGGGTACCGAGTGATGTCTGGGGCCAGAGTTGGATATTGTCCTAATAGCAGCTTTGTGTTGAGTAATTAGAGGACGTAAATGATTTTGGGTAGTAGAACCCCAAGCACAAATACCATAGTTGAGATATGGATAGATGAAGGAGTAATAGAGAGTCACCAGGGCAGGGCGGGGTACATAATATCTGATCTTAGAAAGAATGCCAACAGTTTTTGAAACTTTTTTTGATATATTTAGAATGTGTCCCTGGAAATTCAGCTTGTGGTCAATGAGAATGCCAAGGAATTTGCCTCGCTCTGCCCTGGTGACACTATTACTCTCTCATCTATCCTTATCTCAACTATGGAATTTGTGCTTGGGGTTCTATACTACCCAAAATCATTTACGTCTTCTAATTACTCAACACAAAACTGCTATTAGGACAATATCTAACTCTGGCCCTTATAGACATCACTCGGTACCCTTACTCAAATCTCTGAATATGTTGAATATTAACCCCTTAACTGCGTTGCTTCCAAATATGACACCCTCCCCAATGCACAGGAAATAAATTTTCTTGAAAAAATTATTTTGATTTTTTAGTGTCAAAAACCCTTCCCTCAGTATGGGTATGTAAAAAAAATCGTAATTGTGCTTACTTTGGCTGCTATGGGGTCTGTAAGTTGGCGTGAGACCTCATCATTCCCCGTTTGCCCGTGACGTACGCTCCCCGGGCTTGTAGGGCGCCCGGGGCAGGGGGGCGAGTTGCCGCGAATATATTTATCTTCATTTTTTGCTCACAGTTCCAAATACATTTTATTTGCTTTTACGTGCTAATCCTATGTATAATGAACACGTACACTATATTATGGCAGTAAAACATCCGTACTGTCCGAAGACACTGTGTTACATGCATGACACTTGTGTACACATATGCTGCACATATTTACTATGTACCATGCTAATTTATGTATATATACAATCTATTTACACTCTATACTCTGTCACACACTATATACATTCACCATCAACACATTTAGAACACCGTGAGTGAGAGCAGCCTCACCCAGCCAGTCTCCCTCACTCCAACATCTTACTCGCCAACATTGTTCCTCCCACCATACTGTTATTGTTCTTATTACACTATTTACACATGTTATATATACCTATCTACATGTTTTATTTATTATGCAAGTAAGCCGGTATTTTGTCCAAACAGTACAGTTGCCACCGTACACTGCATAAAAAATCACACAGCAGACAGCAGACAATGCTACGATTACGACGTAACCTCCCTCACCAAAACAGCTCCTATCAACATTCTCCTGTTGCTGTTATTACACTATTTACACACACTGTATATACCCATGTACATATGTGTTGCCCATAGCGAACCACTAAGCTTATATGGTGAGCAAAACAAGAGTGGCTGCCACATACACACAGTGAGGCTACCTCAGTTCTCTCCCTCCCTCCCTCACCAAAATTCTTCCTTTCACAATACTATGCACAACGCTAATTATAACCA
The DNA here is from genome assembly GCF_040958095.1 of Procambarus clarkii. Classification (NCBI taxonomy): domain Eukaryota; kingdom Metazoa; phylum Arthropoda; class Malacostraca; order Decapoda; family Cambaridae; genus Procambarus; species Procambarus clarkii. The sequence continues at coordinate 14,706,306 of NC_091222.1, forward strand.
CAATCCTGCTATTATCACAATCCTGGTCAATAATTCCTGTAAATGAATAATTGACCACAAGTTTATTTTGAAAAGGAACCTAAGAAGTCATTTGAAGATTCCTAGATGGGCTAAATAATGCTGTGGTGCTGTGGCTAGCGCTGTGAACATCGTGAACAGCATTGAATCACTGATATTTGAACATTGTACCCAGTCATTATCACACTCTGGCTCTTCTATAATACTATCATGGCTAAATAATACAAGTTATATATATATTTTGACATTATTAGGCGATGCTGTGGTCACACGCTGAACAGCAGTGCAGTACGCTCATGCTGCAAGCGCTAGCCTTAGTTGCTCACTCGCTACTGAGGCTCCCACACCCGAGAATGTGGACCACGATTTTTTTTAAAGATGGCGTCTGTTTACAAGAGCCCTGAGGAAGCTGATGTGAACCCCATGAAGCCGCGGGAGTTTTGAATGGAACGTGAAAAATACAAATATCCGGAGGCGCGTTGCGCAAACCAGACGTGAGCCTGCAGGCGCGTTGCGCAGTTTAAGGGTTAAGACACTGCACATCCTCTCATGTGTATTATATATATATAAAACGCTGAACTGTAATGTCAATCCTGACCTTAAAAGCTTCCTAGAAGGTTGTAACAGATCCCATGAGCACCACACCAGAAACAAATATCTATTTGTTATTCCAAGAGTACGACTTAGTCAAACTAGAAATACTTTACAAATCAAGGGACCTCGAATGTGGAATGACCTTCCCAATTATGTTAAAGACTGTACCTCTCCCAACCAGTTTAAGATAAAAACTAAGTACTACCTAATTAACTCGATGTAACCTACCTCGCCCCTAAATGTCAACCCATGTCTACGATTTTAAACATGCTGTTTGTTGACGAAATTGTATTTTTACTTTTTTTTCTACCATGTTTCCCCCCCCCCTTTTTCATTTTTTTTCTTATTTTTTCTCATCACAATTTATACTTTAATCTCAATTAGTATTAAGTTTTAATCTTAGTGTTTTCCTGCCCGAAACGCTTTGCGTAATAGTGGCTTTAGGCATTGTATGAACTAGCTCTACCTACAAATCCATCAACTTTTGTATCTCACCTTGTATGTATGTACCTTACCTGAAGAAATATTTGTATTTGTATTTATTGTTCTGCATTGGGGAGATACCCTGTTCGGGTCTCCGAGAACGCTCGGCTAAATGCCAGTATTGGCATTGAGCTCCTCCGGCACCATGTTGCAACTGGACCTAAAAGACTGCAAGAGGATATTAAATCATATTCTCGAAGCCCAAGGCCATTCTGTCCTCCAGGTGGACACGTTCACTCGACCTCCCCCTCGTGGTCATTGCCGTCAGCCCTTCGTTTTGTTCGCTTCCGTTCTTTTTCTCCTGTTGAGATGCTTGAGTCTGTCGCCCAGTACATTGTTGCTGGAACATCTGTCTCTTTGAGTCAGAAACGTAAGCCTGGCTCCTCTTCTTCCTCCTCCCCGGCGGGTAAGAAGGCATTGTTTTCTTCCTCCCCCCCCTCCCACCTCTGACTATCACTCCGTCCCCACCCATTTCGGTGGTCGGGCCCCCTACGGCCCGTGTCTTTGTGAATAAATGGTATTTGGTTTGTTCCATTTTTTCCCCCAAATGTCCCGATTTCTCTTCCTAATCTTAAGCACCTTCTGGACTTATTGCCAGAGCCTGTACTCTTGTTGGGTGATTTCAACTGTCGACATGCCCTCTGGGGTGATGTTCTGACAAACACACGAGGTCGCCTTCTCAAACCGTTCGTTCTCTCTTCTTCTCTGTCTCTTCTGAATTCTCGTGAACCCACTCATATGGACTCTCAAACTCACATCCTTTCCTGTCTTGATTTTTCTCTCTGCTCGTCGTTTCTTTACATAGTTTACATAGATTTCACGAGGCAGGTCCTTGATGACCTCCATAACAGTGACCATTTCCCCATCCTTGTTACCTTTTCCTCTTTTCACCCTCCCCTCCCATCTCCTTCCCTAGGTAGCAGTTTGCCAAGGCTGACCCCCTCCCCATCTGGCCCGTTGGCGCCGTGAGGGGGCTTGGTGGACGGCTGCTGGAGTGTTATGCTCCATGGGACAGTCCTCTGTCCGTTTGTGGCCTTACGCTCCTGCTGCTGTCTTCTCTAATTGTGCCGGAACACTTTTCCTTTTCCTTAAGTTTCGTTTTTCTCCCCCCCCCCCTTTTCTCCTATCTGTTTGTCGTTTCCTGCCGACCTTTCGCTTGTTTGGGTTATTCTTTTGGACTTCTTTTATTTTGATGCCCGGGTGCTTGGGGAGGCATACTCTTACACCCGTAGAACTGTAGAGAACGAGGGGAACCTTTTATGGTCAATCCTCCTTTCGTCACTGAACCCAATCTCGACAGACTGACGGTTCTTAAGGTGGCGTTTGTGGGGTGTATACTCACGACGCTACCCTAGGGGGCCCCGGCATGATCAGCAATGGCTTCTTGTTAGGTGTCCTGCCTCTAATTGTGGCTCCATGGTGGGTATGGGGACACATTCGTGAATGAATATTTTTCTCTTTGTACCTATGTCTAATTCTGTTCCTCATTTACCTTCTCAGGCTCGTGGGGTGGGCGACCAAGCTCCCGAGTCGGTCCGTATTGGAAGACTGGGCTCTGTAGCCTCTGCTGCATTGGGCCCCAACCTTGCTCCTCTTTTAGCCTCTCTGACTACTCCCCTCGGCTCCTCTCCCTCCTCTGTGATTGGGTCGAGCCCCAAGCCTCAAGTGGTGACTACCTCGTCCCCTGGCACAGCTCAGTCTCTTGTTGTGACTACTGTGCCTATTAACCCCTCTCTCTCTGGGGGTTCTCAACGCCATCCTCGACACGGCCGCAGTCGCTCGATTCCTTCCCATTCTGATGCATATCAAGCCTTGTTTGGTCCCGCTTCGTGGGCCAAATACTTTGATCTCCTCCCTCTTGATTCTGCGTCTCCTGACGATTTCTCCCTCCATAGGCACCTTATTGATTCCGTGGATGCCTATGTCACCTTCAACCCCGCCCGTCTCGGTACACGTGTTGTTGCTGCTGCTTCTCAGGATGCGGCCTCCCGCTTGGCGGCTTTATCCTGCCTTGGCGAGACCCCTGTTCGGGTCTCCAAGAACGCTCAGTTGAATGCCAGTGTTGGCACTATTCTCCTCCCGCCCCATGTTACGACCGGTGTTCGGAATCTGCAGGACTGCCATGATGATATTCAGTATATCTTTGAGGCCCAGGGCAATTCTGTCCTCCGGGTAGACACGTTTACTCGTCCTCCTCGTGGTCATCGCCGTCAACCCCTTCGGGCTGTGAAGATTACCTTTGATGGTAGGACCCTTCCACCCTCTGTCATTCTTGCTGGTGCCAGGTGCTCTGTCCAGGAGTATATTCCTTCTCCTCGGCTCTGTAACAAGTGTTGGAGGTTTGGGCATGATGCCCTCCACTGCTCTGGGACTGTCTCTCTCTGTCCTTTGTGTGGGGGCGAAGGTCACTATAAGTCGGAGTGCTCTTCTCCTCAGGCTCGTTGCCTCAACTGCGTTGAGGCCCATCCTGCCTTCTCCCGTGCATGTATCCATTACAAGTTTGAGGCAGCCATCCTCAACATGAAGCACCGGGAGCGTTTATCTTTTCCTGAGGCGAGGAGCCAGGTTCACCAGCTCCCGCCTTATGCTAACGTCTCTTATGCTCCCGTGCTGCGCTCTTCCTTTCCTCGTCCTTTCTCCTTCCTCAGACTCACAACCGTTTCCGGGCCTTGGACCCTGATATGAGCACTGCCCCCTCCTCTGTTCTTTTGAGTTCTGTCCCAAAGGGTCATCCTCCTGGTCCTCTGTCTGGGGTTTCCCTTCTTTCTACCCGGTCCGTCATGTCTCCTGTGTTTTCTTCCTCCTTCCCATCCTTCCCGGTCAGCCGAGCGGAGAGCGGACAGCACGCTGGACTTGTGATCATGTGGTCCTGGGTTCGATCCCAGGCGCCGGCGAGAAACAATGGGCAGAGTTTCTTTCACCCTATGCCCCTGTTACCTAGCAGTAAAATAGGAACCTGGGTGTTAGTCAGCTGTCACGGGCTGCTTCCTGGGGGGTGGAGGCCTGGTTGAGGACCGGGCAGCGGGGACACCTAAAGCCCCAAAATCATCTCAAGATATAACCTCTCCCCTCTGTCTATTGGCTCTCCCCGCCGCCTGTCGATGCTGGCTGATGTCCATCACTCTTCAAACGGCCGTCGTGTGTGCTCTCGTTCAGCTTCTCCTGTTGAGACGCTGGAATCTGTTGCCCAGAACGTAGGTGCTGGGACACCTATCTTTTTAAGTCAAAAGCATAAGCCTGGCTCCTCTCCTTCCTCCTCCCCGGCGGGTAAGAAGGCTTCGCTTTCTTCCTTGCCCCCTACTTCTGCCTTTATCGCTCCTTCCCCTCTCATTTCGGTGGTTGTGGCCCCTGTTCCTGCTATGGAGGTTTCTTTGGCCCCCGCTTCCCTCTCGGTTGCTGCCCTTGCTGAAGTGCGCTACCCCCTTTCTACTCCCCCTCTTCCTGCAGCTGTCCTTGACTGCTCCTCTCGGTTGTCTCCTCCTTTTCCTCCTCCTCTTCCAGACCACGCCCATCCGCCTCTGGTCTGTTCTCCCGCTTCCTTCCCTCCGTCTTTGCTCAGTTTACCCATGCCCCCTAACCCTTACTTTGCTGACGCTGATCCCGACCCTGATATTCTTTAATGTGCTATGTTGCTCTTTCGCCTTTGTTTCTTCCTTGTTCTCTGTTGTTGTCCTTTCTCTTCTCGTCAATGTCTATTCTTCAATGGAACGTTCGAGGTTATTACGCCAATTTCTTTGAATTCCAACTTCTGATTTCACGGTTTTCGCCCCTTTGTTTCTGTCTCCAGGAGCCGATGCTTGGTGCTCGTCCTGGTCGCTTTCGTGGCTATTCCTTTCTCTTCCCCCCCCCCCCCAGCTGTTGCTGGGGCTTTTAACTCTTCTGCTCTCTTGATTCACTCTGATGTTCCCTTGGTCCCCTTACCTTTTCCTTCGCCTCTCCATTGTTCTGCTGCTCATATCTTTTTGAGGAAATGTACAGCATTTGTTCCGTTTATCTCCCCCGAGTGTCCCGCTTTCTCTTCCTGATCTGAAACACCTACTGAACTCCTTGTCGGAGCCTGTGCTCTTGCTTGGTGATTTCAATTGTCGTCATTCCTTTTGGGGTGATGTTCTGACGAACACCCGTGGTCGCCATCTTGAGCCGTTTATCCACCCTTCTTTCCTGTCTCCTCTGAATTCTGGTGAGCCCACGCATTTGGACTATCGGACTCGTACTCTTTCCTGTCTTGATCTTTCTCTTTGCTCGTCTTCTCTTTACTTGGATTTCACGTGGCAGGTTCTTGATGGCAGGTTCTCCATGGCAGTGACCATTTCCCCATCCTTGTTACCTTTTTCTCTTTTCATCCTCCCCTCCTTCCCTAGGTGGCAGTTTGCTAAAGTAGACTGAAACCTATTTACCCTCAGTGCTGCTCTCTCTGACCTCTCCCTTCTGCCTCTCCCTTGCTCTCTCCTCCTTTTTCATGACACTGTCTTCGAGGATGCCCTCCGCTCTATTCCTCGCTCTTCCTCTCGGGGTCCACTGAAGTGCTTCCCTGGTGGAATGCAGACTGCTCGGGCTGTCCGCTGTAAGCGTGCAGCCTGGAAGAGACACTGCCGTCGGCAGACGGCCGATTCTTTTCTTTTCTTTTGGAAGGGAAGTGCGGTGGCCCGTAGGGCCATCCGTATGTCTAAACGTGAATGTTGGGCATCTTATGTCTCCACCGGGAGTCGACGGCTGAGCGGACAGAACACTGGACGCATGATCATGTGGTCCCGGGTTCAATCCCGGGCACCGGCGAGAAACGATAGGCAAAGTTTCTTTCACCGTGATGCACCTGTTACCTAGCAGTAAATAGGTACCTGGGAGTTAGTCAGCTGTCACGGGCTGCTTCCTAGGGGTGGAGCCCTGTGTTATACTCAAATTCTGTCAGTTGAAATGTAACCAATCACAGGCAAGTAGGCCTCAGACGTCATGCCAGACAGAGGAGCATCAAGCCATGCTCCCAGCAGCCGCAGTTCTCCACACAGACTCAGAGTAGAAGGACCTCGGCTAGGCAGATATATACCTTGCTATCTCGGTCAATAAATATATACAGAAGCGACTACTGTGTCTACAAATAGAATTGGTTTGAGGTGTTGGGAGGCATTTGGAAGGTCATTAATGTAGATGAGAAAGAGGAGAGGGCCAAGTATGCTGCCCTGGGGAACACCAATGTTGATGGGTAGGGTGGGAGAAATTGTATTATTCACAGAAACATATTGGAGCCTGTCAGTAAGGTAGGATTTGAGGTATTGTAGGGAGTGTCCTCTGACTCCATAATGGTGTAATTTAAGAAGAAGGTTTTGGTGGTTGACAGTGTCAAAAGCTTTACGCATGTCCACAAACAACCCAACAGAGAACTCATTTTTATCAAGAGCTGTATGAATCGAGTTAAGCATACTAATAAGTGCATCGTTAGTGCTTTTTTTGGGTCTGAAGCCATATTGGCAAGGGCTAAGTATATTGAGTTTGGCTAGATATGAGTAAAGCTGCTTATAGATTAGTTTTTCAAAAATTTTTGACAAGTTTGGCAGGATAGATATAGGTCTGTAGTTGTTAACATCTGTGAGATTACCACATTTGTGGACAGGCGTTACTCTCGCTTTTTTTAGAATATCTGGGAAGGTTTGGAGTTCAAGTGACTTGTTGAAGAGCAAAGCAATAGCAGGGGCTAAAGATCTGGAGGCTTTTTTGTAAATTAAAGTAGGTATCTCCTCAAGGGCACCAGACTTGGTTTTAAGGGAAAGGATTATCTCATTGACGTCAGTGGAATTAATAGGCTTTAGGTACAGAGACTGTGGATAGTTACCTGAAAGATAGTCATTAATGTCTGTACTGGAAGATGGAATATCATTTGCAAGGGATGAACCAATGGAAGAGAAGAACCTATTGAACTCAGTAGCAGAATCAGAGGCTGAAAGCTGACCATCGTTATTAGACCGGAGAGTCGGTTTGTTATTTAAAGACTTCTTTGATCCCAATATTTGAGAAATTGTTCTCCAAGTTTGCTTAATGTTGCTCTTTATTTGGGTAAATTTATCTTCGTAGTACTTAGTTTTGGCTCGTCTAATTATCTTAGACAGCAATAATGAGTAATTCTTTGAGAATTCTTTGGAGACAATTCCTAACCTATACTTCTTCTCAAGGTCATGTTTTTTATTAATAGATTTAAGTATTCCCTTTGTAAGCCAGGGATTGTTAAGCCTTTTGGTTGTGACTTGTTTTGTAAGCATAGGACAGTGGGTATTATAAAGGCTAAGAGTTTTTTGAAGAAAAGATTGCACTGCTAGGTTGATGTCCACTATGTTACCTAACTCGGACTCCCAGTTGTCATTATCAGCAGCAGTTATAAAATTGTCTATAGCAGTTTCATTGTGTAGTCTAAAACGTATCACTCTTGACTCAAGAGGTGGTTTGCTAATGTTAGTTAAGAGAAATGTGGGGTAATGATCTGTAGTGCTATCGGTGATTATACCTGAAGTAAGCGGAGAGGTTATGTTTGTCCAGATGTGATCGAGCGTCGTGGCAGTGCTATCAGTGATTCTAGTAGGTCTAGTGATTAAGGGTATGAGGAAGCAGGAATTCATACAGTTGAGGAAGCTAACAGCAGTGGGGTGTTCAGGCTCGCAGAGGTCAATATTAAAGTCCCCTGTGATAATTAGGTGGTTTTTGTTCAGTCTGTTATCAAGATTAGATTTCTAAGGTTAGAGTTGAATTCGGACACATCAGTGTTAGGAATTCTATAAACTGCACCCACAGTCAGGACAGACTCGGCACCCTTGACTCTGAAGCTGGCGAAGATATACTCCCCATAGCAGTCTCTGGTTCTAATTTCTTTTAAGCATGTTAGTTCTTGGTGGTAGTAAAGAGCAGTGCCACCACCTCTCTGAATTTGACGACAGTTGTGAATTGCTAAGTAGTTAGGCATGTTAAAGAGCTGAGTAGTATCCTCTTTCAACCATGTTTCAGTAAGTATAATAAAAGAGAATTTGTTGTCAATAGCTTCAATCAAGGCACTAACATCATCGAAGTGTTTACCTAGGGATCTAACGATCTAACTAATTCCTTTAACATTGCATATTATAATTTTTTTTACCATAGTTATATACATTCCTGTGTCCAGTTTATGTGCTACATACATATTTCTTGCATTGCCACTTGTTGTGTTGAATCTTTTTAATGAAATTTTGCAATTGCACTTCCAGTTTTTATATTCTCAATTGCTGTGCTTAGTCTGGTTTAATTAATTTACATACATCTAATTCCAGTCATTTTTTTAATGAAAGATTGCTAAATTTAGTTTACAATTGCTTGTTCTTAATTATTTTCTTGCCTAGCCCAATTTAATAATTTTATTTCTGCCATTTTTTTTTTTTACTTTAGCCAAGTTGATATTTTTTTGTGTGTTTATTTTTGTGTATACTATTTCTGATGCCAGGTGCACTTAATTATAATCTGCGTTCAAATATTACTTCCACGGCTGTGACAATGCCTACCACTGTTGAAACCCCTTCAGAATCAATGGGAACAGTTGCTCGTCCCAATGGCCAGAGATCAGCTCAGGAAATGGCTATTCCTCTTTTTGCTGGGGAATCGCGTTTATTAGAATCATGGTTTAGTAAGGTTGAAGCGAAAACAGTTGCACGTTTTTCTAAGCCTACTGATGCCGAATACTTAGCAATTGCACGGTCAGCCGTGGACACAACCAAAGGTGATGCACGTTTTGTTGTTGATGAGAAAGCCATTGTTAGCCTCCAGTCTTGGCCTGAATTTAAGGATTTCTTTCGCCGTCGCTTTGTTAATAAAGGAGACCTTGACCCATATAGGTTAGTCAAGAAAATTGCCAATGCCACCATGCAGCCTGGTGAATCGTTTAATGCGTTTACTAGCCGTCTCGATCAGTATCTGTATGCCTTAGTTTCTGCTATGAATAATTCAACTTGGTTAGATAAAGACAATAATCTGTCCCCTGGGGCTATGGCCAAAATGATAGCATTTGGTACTTTAATGCATTTTGCCCCCGAGCATACAAAACCAATCGTTGAGCAACAAAATTTTGGTGTTAAACATGAAATTGGTGAAGTGTTTGAGGCTATTAACAATGCCGCAGATAAACTAGCTCCCCGAAGTGCTCAACTGTTGCCACCCTCTGATGCTGTAAATGTAGTAACAAGCTCTCAGCATCCTCCCACAAACTCTCAAAACTCTTGGTCGCAGAAGCGTACCCATGCTCGTAGCCCCCAGTCAAATTCGCCGCCTCATAAATTGCCAAAACGCCATAGTCCACAACCATCCACTCCCTCATGTTGGCATTGTGGTAAGAGTAACCACCTTGCAAGGGACTGTTGGTCCGCCCCTAGATCATCACCTCCTAGACAATTCTCTCGGTCCCCTCATCAATCTAATTATTCTAGGCTACCATATTGCAAATACCATAAACAAGTTGGTCACCACACTGCGGATTGTAGAGCTAGGCAAAGGACATCTCCACTTCGTAACTCCCATGGTCAGTCTTGGCGAGGCTCACAGCGTCCAAGACATTATCAGAACTCTCGTAATTACAACTCCCAGCCCAGCTATAATGCAACTTCAAATTATAATGCTCAGTCACAGAATGCTGGAGCTCAGAATGTTCACTCCATGTCGTCGGGAAACCCCCAAGGCCATCCGCTAACCAATTCAAGCTAGCCAATCCTAGTGCCCTCCCTGTGTATTCAGTAGCTACCCAAAATAGATTTGGACACTTGACAGAGGAGGACACTGACTCTAGACCAGTTGTAGATGTTGACGGATCCACAGTAAATTTGACACAAACAAGACGCAGATATCCCAGACAACATAAGTCAAAAGTAGTAACTTGTCCAGTCTCAAGTGATGGTCCCCTTGTCTCAGCCATTGTACATGGTAGAGTTTTAAAAGTTTTTCTTGACTCAGGTGCAAAAATTAATATTGTCAAGCCCTCGGCTCTTAGAGACATTGAGAGTAAGCACCCTACTATTTTAAAACAGTCACACATACCTTTTCTAAGTGGTATTTCAGGAAATAAAGTAAAAGTTCAGGGTGAAATTGACCTCCCACTCAAGTTCAATGATGTCACATTGTCTATAACATGTTTAGTTGTTGACATTATTCATTTTCCTGGAGACATTCTCTTAGGTCTGTACACCATGATTGATGAAAATATTGCATAGTTTCCCCATCGTTGGAACATAAGTATCAAAGACCATGTCATACCCTTGTGTAGCATGTATCGACAGGGCCACGAGTTCAACCTTCAATCAGATTACGTTAATTTTGTTGACACCCGCCTTGCTAGCATAGGGTTGTCAGATCATTGTTGTGGTAGCATACCCGAGAAAACAGGCACTCGATTGAAGCATAGTAGTTGTGCAGTTGTTAAGGAGAATGAGTATCGGGACTTTCTGGAAGGGGACGCCCTAACGGATTCTCGTTGTCTCGCTCGCCTGGCAGCTTCCATCTCTGAAGTCAGTGGTTCCATGGCTACTGACACTGTGCTACACCCTCATTCTCTCACCAGAATAAGAGTTAAGGTTCAGGGAGTGCCTGAGTTGTCGGATGTGATTGCGGAAAGTGAAACATGTAAAGTGAATGGTACATTTGTTGAACCCTCCTGGCACACAGTGCAGGATGGTACTGTCACATTATTTATCGCAAACACAAGTAATGCCGATATCCATCTCCAGTCTGGTACCCATGTTGTAGATTTTGCCCATTACTCGTTACCGGTGCGAGTTGTGGATGATGTCTCCATGGATCATACTGTTTGTACACTCACACCAGGAGAACAGGGATCTCAGCCAGAGGTGCAAGCGCAACACCTCAGTCCTACTGATTTTCCTGACTCTGTGGCTCAGCTTTTGGAAATTTTGAACAGGAATAGAGCTGTTGTTGCTCTACCAGGAGAAAAATTAGGTCTCACTCCTCTCATTACACATAAAATTCCCCTTGAACAAGGAACTACGCCTATTTATGTACCAGCTTACCGTCTTCCCCATTCTCAGAGAGCAGAAGCAGTTAGACTTGTAGAGGAAATGTTACAGAGTGATGTAATTGAATCGAGTAATTCGCCATGGAACGCTCCATTGATTCTTGTACCAAAGCGAGATGGGACTTGGAGACCTGTGATCGATTATCGCAAGCTTAACAGAGTAACAATACCTGATCGTTTCCCACTTCCAGTTCTCAATGATTTGTTGCAAAGTATTGGTCGAAACAAAGTATTCTCAACGTTAGATTTGTTGCAGGGATTCTGGCAAATCCCCCTTGATGAGGAAAGTAAACAATTGACAGCCTTTAGTACTCCCAATGGTCATTTTCATTTCAAAAGAATGCCGTTTGGTTTGCATAGTAGTCCAATAACCTTTTCACGGCTCATGACAAATCTATTTTGTAGATTGATAGGAAGTACGCTTCTAGTTTACCTTGATGATCTCATAATCATGTCGCAAGATGTTCAGACTCATTTCCAGAACCTTGAAAAAGTACTTGCAAAGCTCGCTGAAGCTAATTTAAAAATAAAGCTTGCAAAATGTTCATTTTTAAAGCAAAAGATTAATTTCCTAGGTCATACAGTTACACCTTCAGGTATTACATTGAATGAATCAAAAATTATTGCTGCCCGTGATTTTCCAACACCTCGTACCGCAGAAGCCGTAAGACAGTTCACAGGTCTTGTAGGATTTTATCGTTCATTTATTGCTGGATTCTCTATTATAGCCGCTCCGCTTTACAAGTTGCAAAGAAAAGATGAACCCTTTGTTTGGGGAGAGGCCCAGGATCAGTCATTCAAAAAACTCAAAGCAGCCTTGATTTCGTCACCTGTCCTTAGGTACCCAGATTTTTCTTAACCTTTTACGTTGGTTACAGATGCTAGTGACATAGGTCTAGGTGCTGCATTACTTCAAACAGAAGGTCACAGAGATCACGCAATAGCTTATGCTAGCCGCACATTATCCAAAGAAGAGAAAAATTATAGTGCAACAGAACGAGAAGCCTTGGCAGTTGTCTGGGCACTTAAACATTTCAAGGATACAATTTATAATTACCCAGTTCATGTTCTTACAGATCACCAACCATTAATTCCCTTGTTCAAAAATAAGAATCCAGTTGGAAAGTTTGCTAGATATTTGCTCACAATTCAAGAATTCAATCCCACATTTGGATATATTCCAGGAAAGCAAAATGTTGTAGCCGATGCGTTTTCTCGATACGTAGCTGCGATTCAGTTAAATTACCCAGCATTAGATGCTACAGTAGTAGAAACGGAACAAAGACAAGACCCCATATGGGCACCCGTCATTAAATTTTTGACTAAGCAAGACACTCGCCCGATTCATAAACCGCCAGTACCATTGAAAGAACTAGTTATGTTGGACAATTTAATGTGTAGAGTAGTAAAGCTAGGGACAGCCCCGAGGAAATGTTGTCAGTTAGTTGTTCCAGCTGTCTTGGTACCAACTGTGTTAAAAATTATCCATGATGCTCCTGCAAGTGCATATCCAGGAAAGGATCGTACACTCCAACAAGGTCGATTGAAATATTTTTGGCCAAAAATGGCTAAGGAGATTGCTCATTATGTTGACAGATGTTTAACTTGTTTACAGCGCAAGGGACATGTTTCAGGACCTAATCCAATTCAGGTGTACCCAGCAACTAAAGCTCCTTGGGAACGAATATCGATGGATTTATTGACAAATTTTGCGGAAACAGAGAAAGGGAACAAACATTTGCTTGTAATGGTCGATAGTTTTTCACGGTTTTGCGAACTAGTTCCTATCCCGAACAAAACAGCAGAAACCATAGACAGCGCATTCCATGACCAAATAATTTGTAGATATAGTATGCCTAAAGTAATCCTTTCAGATAATGGTCCAAAATTCAGTAATAGTATTCTAACTAGCTTGTGTGATTTATATAACATCAAAAAATGTAGCATCATACCTTATCATCCGGCAAGTAATGGACTAGCTGAACGTACTAACAGGAAAGTGTTAGATGCCTTGAGAGTCACGTTGAATTTTGATAACAACAATTGGGATGATTTTATACCCTTAATTCAGTGTGCTATAAATTCTTCAATTAATGTTTCTACTGGTGACACACCTCACGCTATTCTTTATGGTACAGATAAGATCCTCCCTAATGAATTGATTAACGTACCTCCTACTCCCTTATATAACGTAGATGATTTTGTTCAAGTGAAGCGTAGACAAATGCAACTAGTATTCAAGAAAATACGAGAACAACTGTCCAAAGCAACAGCCGAGTTCACTCTAGCAAGGAATGCACGAGCTAAACCCAATAAAATAACTATTGGATCTGTAGTAATGATACTTAACCAACACAGGTCTGGTCCTATGTACAAGTTAACTAAGAAATTTTTGGGTCCATATAAGGTAACCAAGCTTATCAAAGGTAACAAATACAGACTTAAGAACTTGTTAACAGGAGAGTATATAAATGAACATTTAGACCACATGAAGTTAGCTAAAATGACTGTTGACGAGACTGATGAGGAAGATGACAATGAACTTACCCAGACAGATACTCCTACTCGGACACCACCTTCTGTGGTTGACAGACCACTGGATGTTCAGCAACCCCATACTAGCAATTATAATCTTAGATCTAGACCTCTCGTTTCAACCGTGCACTCACCACATGTCCATTGGCTAGATGTTAACGAGGATATCTCTCAAGATGATAGTTTGTCACATGAAGTTTCATCTGTTCCAAACCTTCAGTCAGAGCCAGAGTTGTATAGTGCTCTGGATGAGCTAGGTGTAGATATCCGCAGAATTTATAATTGAGTGCACTCTGCAGTTATTCTGTTTGTTTTGAAAAAAAAAAAAAGTCATTTGCAGTATTTCTACCACATGTGTCTTATTATTACCATTATATATAATGTATAGTTTTTCTCAACTTTATTTTGTTATGAATTAGATGCCATTGTTAAGTCTACTACCATTTGTATTTTTACAGTGCTTGTCATAAGAGTTATTATTGTTCTAGCAACCACATTGAGGCCAGTGAATCCTGACTGCTATCACGCAGATGTTAGTCTACTTGTTCCAGGCCTTGTATATAGCTTGTAAATATATTGCACATTATATATATTGTACATTGGTCTTGTAAATATATTGTATATTTCAGAGAAAAAAAAATGAGAAAAAAAGAAAATCATTATCTTGAAATTCAATTGTGGTTGTTAGGTCAGAACTTTGTTCCATTAATGTAATAATTGTTTAATTTTGTATGGTTTTCAAGCACATGCCATTGACAAATGTTAATAATTTTGTTTAGGCAATACCTTGAGTTGTATTGTTCATATTTGATCAGTAGACATACACATGTTCTTAATACTCTGGTTTAATCAAAGCATTGTTACCATGATTTTCACCTATTATGATGAATTTTTTCTTTTGGTGCATATGCAGAGTTGTTAGTATTACGCACACCTGATCTTCTTTCAATGTTTTATTATGCAAATTTCACATGTAAGCCATTATTGAATGCCATCGAGGTCCTTTCAGTATCATTGTAACTAACACCACCAAAAAGCAAGAAATTTTCATTTAGGCTACACAGTGAATCAGCTTTAGACAATCTTACAGAGGCACTTCACAATATTAACTGGGATTCTGAATTCAATAATACCCATGATATAAATTCATTAGCTAACCTCTTCCTCTCCAAAACTCTAAGCCTCTACAACCTTCATTGTCCCCTTCTTACAAAGCAAATAACTGACAAAAGATTAAACAATCCATGGCTCACAAATGGCATTCTCAACTCAATCAACAAGAAACATGAATATGAAAAGAAAGTTAGGATTGGCCTAGTTTCAAGGGAAGTAGCTAAAAGGTACTCATCAATGCTTACCAGTATCATAAGAAAGGCAAAACTTGCATATTATGTGAATAGATTCAATGAAGCAAAAGGTAACATGAAAAACACTTGGAAAACTATCTCTAGTATCCTAGGAACTAAACAACACTCACATAACCAAATAAAACTCTACAAGGATGGGGATATACCGTCAACTGATTTAGAAATGGCAAATGAATTTAATAGTTTCTTTTCATCGGTTGGTGCTAATCTTGCCAGTAAAATCCCACAGACTCAGACACATATTAACACATATCTCTCAGGCAGCTATCCAAACTCTCTTCTCCTTTCACCAATCAGCCCGGCAGATGTTGTGTCCATCATACACTCTCTAAAAACCAAGGCAGGGAACACCAGTGAAATTCCGTCCATTGTGTACAAGAGAGCCTCCCATGCCCTTGCCCCACCCATAGCACTACTGTTCAACAAATCTATAGAGTATCACACCTTCCCTGATATCCTCAAAAAAGCAAGAGTAACGCCAGTCCATAAAGGAGGCAATCCGGCGGACATAAACAATTATAGACCAATATCAAATCTACCCATTCTATCAAAAATATTTGAAAAAATTATTTACAAACAGCTCTATTCCTACCTCGTAAAATTCGACATACTCAGCCCCTGCCAGTTTGGCTTCCGGTCCCAAAAGAGTACCAATGATGCAATCATTAGTCTCCTTGACATTATCTACTCAGCCCTTGACAAAAATGAGTTTCCGATTGGACTCTTCATTGACCTAAGAAAAGCCTTTGATACTGTTAATCACAACTACCTCTTATTTAAACTCCAGCATTATGGAATCCGAGGCCTTGCCCTTGACTACATCCGATCCTATCTTAGTGACAGACACCAATATGTAACCATCAATGATACAACTTCTTCCACTCTACCAATTACCGTTGGAGTGCCACAGGGCAGCATCTTAGGACCTCTTCTATTTCTTATATATATAAACGATCTGCCTAATGTCTCTAATATTCTCAAACCTATATTGTTTGCTGACGATACTACCCTTATCTACTCAAACCTCAACCCACATACACTAAATAATGTTGTGAATAATGAATTAAAAAAAGTCCACTTATGGATGTCAACGAACAAACTAACATTAAACATCGAAAAGACCTACTACATCTTATTTGGAAGCAAATCATCAAATGCAATTCAGCTACAGATAGACAACATTAACATCAGTAATAAAAATGATGGCAAGTTTCTTGGCCTATTCCTAGACAAGAGACTCAATTTCAGCACCCACATTCAACACATAACTAAGAAAGTCTCTAAGACAGTTGGTATACTCTCCAAAATCAGATATTATGTTCCTAACTCTGCTCTCCTCTCACTATATTATGCACTAATCTACCCCTATCTTAATTATGGTATCTGTGCATGGGGGTCTACCACTGCAAACCACCTTAAGCCCATCATCACACAGCAAAAATCTGCTATCAGAATAATAACTAACTCTGCTTTCAGACAACACTCAGCTCCCTTGTTTAAATCTCTAAACTTGCTAAATATTAACTCCCTCCACACATTCTCTTGTGTCAACTACATTTACAAAACCCTGTTCTTAAATGCAAACCATGCTCTGAAACTCTCCCTGGACAGATGTAATAGGACCCATTATCACCACACCAGAAATAAATATCTCTTTGATATCCCCAGGGTCAAACTTAATCTGTGTAAACACTCTATGCAAATTAAGGGACCTAGTCTATAGAACTCACTCACTAGTGAGTTCGACAAGGGACGTCGACTTGGTAGCGTGTCCGAGCGGTGTTATACTCAAATTCTGTCAGTTGGAATGTAACCAATCACAGGCAAGTAGGCCTCTGATGTCATGCCAGACAGAGGAGCATCAAGCCATGCTCCCAGCAGCCGCAGTTCTCCACACAGACTCAGAATAGAAGGACCTCGGCTAGGCAGATATATACCTTGCTATCTCGGTCAATAAATATATACAGAAGCGACTACTGTGTCTACCTTCTACCCGAACAAGGCAAACGAATACCTGGTCGAGGACCGGGCCGCGGGGACACTAAAGCCCCGAAATCATCTCAAGATAACCTCAAGATAACCATTACGTCTGAAACTCCTCTGCCACAGATCTTGAAGCGTATCCGCAAGATAGTGGGTAAGTTCATTCCTGATGTTTCACTGGTCCTTCACCTCTGTGGTACTCTTGTGGCGGACACGTTCCAGGTCGCTACCGAACTGGGTTCCCACTTTTCTTCTCTTAGCTCTGGTCTTCATCTTCCCCAATCTTTCCTTCTTCATAAACCTGTCCTTGAATCTCGTCCTTTAGATTTCTGCTCTCGTCTTCGGCTTCCTTATAACGATCCCTTCTCTCTCTCTGAACTTCGTTCTGCCCTGGCTCTCTGCTGTTCTATGGTGGCGGGCTCAGATGGCATTCATTATAAGATGCTTCGCCATCTCCGTGCACGTCTCAGTATTTACTGAGTCTGTATAATCGGATCTGGGAGTCGTCGTCAGTCCCTGAGGACTGGCTCGATGCCGTTGTCCTCCCTGTTCGCAAACCGGGGTCTCTGGGAACTTCCCCTACGGACTTACGCCCTATTGCCCTCACAAGTTGTGTTTGCAAACTCTTTGAACGAATGGTTAACGTTCGTCTGATGTGGTTCCTGGAACACAATCACCTCCTTTCCCCTTCTCAATTTGGTTTCTGCAAGTGCCGCAGCACAACAGATGTCCTGGTGAACTTGGAGGTCTATTTTTGTACTGCTTTTGCTGCGAAGACCTCCATTGTTGCCGTCCTTTTTGACCTGCAAAAGGCTTACGACACCACTTGGCGCTATCATATTCTATCCCAGCTTCATTCTTTTGGCCTCCGTGGTCATCTCCCTCTCTTTCTCCGCAGCTTCCTCTCTCGTCGTTCCTTTCATGTGAGGCTTGGTACCACTCTCTCTGCCTCTTTTCAGCAATACGAAGGAATGCCCCAGAGTAGTGTTCTGAGCACTTCTCTTTTTCTGGTTACCCTCAATGGTCTTCTTTCTTCTCTTCTTTCAGGCATCTTCTCTGCTCTCTACGTCGATGATCTTACCTTTTGCTGTCAGGATTCGCCTCTCTTTCAACGCCGTCTTCAACTGCCGATTGATGCCATGTCGTCTTGGGCCACCGATCATGGCTTCAAGTTCTCTTCTACTAAGACTTGTGCCATGACTTATACTCGGAAACGGGTCGTACTTCGTCCCTCTTTGTCACTTTATGGTAATCCCCTTGAGTACAAAGATTCCGCGAAGCTTTTGGGGTTATTCCTTGACACTCATTTGTCTTGGTCTCCCCATATCTCTTACCTCCGTGTTGAGTGCTCTAAGGCCCTTGCCCTTCTTCGGGTATTGTCCCGTACTTCTTGGGGAATGGATAGGCGCACTCTTCTCGTTTTACATTCCTCTCTCGTCCTGTGTAAGCTCGATTATGGTTGCCCTGTTTACTCGTCTGCTTCTCCTTCTACTCTTCGCTATCTTGATGCTTTGCACCATACTGGGTTGCGCCTCAGTTCTGGTGCCTTTCGTTCGACTCCTGTTCTCAGCTTTTATGTTGACACTGGCTTCCTATCTCTCCAGGACCGCCGTGATCGCTAATGTCTTCACTATCTTGTGCGGTCCTTACAACATCCTTCTTCTCACCTCTTTCGTGCTTTAACTTTTACCTCTCCCGCAGTTCCTTTTCCTCTTCACCACCTCCCTCTTTCTGTCCGGTTATCTCGCTAACAAGATTCTCTTTCCGTTCGTATTTCTAATATTTCTCCTCGTGCTGTCCACCATGGAGAGTCCCCCTTCCACAGTTTTGTACATCCTTGACCTGCATCACTAAAGCTTTTACCCCTCCTACGGTTCTAAAACTCCTTTTCCTTGAGCACTTTTCTTCTCACTCCCACTCCGTTTCCGTCTTCACCGATGGGTCTATGTCTGCAGACGGTGTTGGCTACTCTGTTGTTTTTCCTGATCGCACTTATATAAGTCGCTTATCTCCAGAGACTAGCATCTTTACAGCGGAGCTTTATGCTATTCTCTATGCTCTTCGTCTCCTGCTTTCTCATTGTCAATCTTCCTTTGTAGTTGTTGTTGACTCTCGTAATGCCCTCATGGCTCTCAGGTCCTTTAATCCAGTTCATCCAGTGGTTGTCGAGAACCAGCATTGAATGTTTCTTGTTCACAGTAAATTTAAGTCGGTTTGCATTTCTGTTGTCGTATTGGCGTCCTTGGTGATATTTAGCGCCCTCTGATAATCCCGCACATTTGATGGTGCTTCATAACCTTCCCGGTTTGGTGCCTTCTTTTTGATAATTACTTACTTCCATTGTAGTTGTTGTTGACTCTCATAGTGCCCTCATGGCTCTCGGGTCCTTTAATTCGGTTCATCCAGTGGTTGTCGAGATCCAGCATTGGCTGTTTCTTGTTCACAGTAAATTTAAGTTGGTTGAGTTTTGTTGGGTTCCCAGCCATAATAGTGTCTCTTTAAATGAGCGTGCGGATGCTGCCGCCAGGGAAGCTGTCCGCTCTTGTCCCATCTCTTGTAAGGGTATTACTTATTCCGACTTTTACCCGGTTATTCATTCCTCCATCCTTACCCATTGGCAGGCTTGTAGGTCATCTATTACTGGTAACAAACTACGTTCTCTTAAACGTTGTGTCTTTGTGGCCATCCTCCTACCACTGTAACCGGCGATGGGAAACGACCCTGGCGAGGTTGCGTATTGGCCGTAATCGCTTAACTCGTGGTCCCTTGATGGAGCGCCGCCCTGCTCCTCATTGTCCTAATTGCATTGTCCCTCTTACGGTCGTGCATATCCTTGTTGAATGTCCTGACTTCTGGGACGAGCGTGTATCTTGTATTCCAACCGTCCCTTGTGGTCGCTTGTCTCTCGATAGTATTCTTGGTGACTCGAATATTTTTGATATCCTTTGCCTTATGCATTTCTGTTCTCGTATTGGCATTCTTGGTGATATTTAGCGCCCTCTGATTATTTCACACTTTGATGGTGCTACATAGCCTTTTCGGTTTGGTGCCTTCTTTTGATAATTACTTATTTACTTGCCAAGGCTGACTGGAACCTCTTCACATTTTTTTATTTATTTTTTTTTTGAGATATATACAAGAGTTGTTACATTCTTGTACAGCCACTAGTACGCGTAGCGTTTCGGGCAGGTCCCTGGAATACGATCCCCTGCCGCGAAGAATCGTTTTTTCATCCAAGTACACATTTTACTGTTGCGTTAAACAGTGGCTACAGTTAAGGAATTGCGCCCAGTAAATCCTCCCCGGCCAGGATACGAACCCATGACATAGCGCTCGCGGAACGCCAGGCGAGTGTCTTACCACTACACCACGGAGACTGGTTTTCGTGATACTCTCTGTGACCTCTCCATTCTGCCTCTCCCTCGCACACTCCTCGTTTGTCATGACACCGTTTTCGACGCTGCCCTCCGCTCTATTTCTTGCTCTACCTCCCGGAGCATGCGAAAGTGCATTTCCTGGTGGAATGCAGACTGTGCTTTGGCTGTTCGCTCTAAGCATGCAGCTTAGAAGAAACACCGACGCCAGTAAATGGCTTATTCTTTTCTTTTGTTTCTGAAGGCATGTGCGGTGACCCGTTGGATCATCAGTTCAGCTAAACATGAGAGTTGGAAATCTTATGTTTCCACCATTACGTCTGATACTCCTCTGCCACAGATCTGGAAGAAAATCCGCAAGATAGCGAGTAAGTTCGTTCCTGATGTCTCACCAGTCCTTCACCTCCGTGGTAATTTTGTGGCAGACTCAGTGCAGGTCGCGACCAAACTGTGTTCCCACTTTTTGACTGTTAGCTCTAGTTCTAATCTTCCTCAATCTTTCCTGCTTCATAAGAAGAAGATTTGCACATTTGCAAACCTTCGCACATTTGATGGTGCTACATAGCCTTCCCGGTTTGGTGCCTTCTTTTGATAACTACTTACATGCTTGGTAAACTCGATGAGGCCGAAAGCGTGGAAGCTCAAAGTGGCCGAGAGTGTGGGAGCTCGGGAAACGAGACTGTTGTAGCTCGACGTGGTCGTAGTCTACTGTCTGCTCTGTGGCGAAGTATTATTGTCTTGGGGTCAGTTGGGACTTGTCCATCCATTGTATACAAGAGCGCCTCCCATGCCCTTGCGCCACTCATAGCTCTACGGTTCAACAAATCTATAGAGTGTCACACCTTCCCTGATATCCTTAAAAAAGCAAGAGTAACGCCAGTCCATTAAGGAGGCAATCCGGCGGACATAAACAATTATAGACCAATGTCAAATCTACCCATTCTATCAAAAATATTTGAAAAAATTATCTACAAACAGCTCTATTCCTACCTCGAAATATTCGACATACTCAGCCCCTGCCAGTTTGGCTTCCGGTCTCAAAAGAGCACCAATGATGCAATCATTAGTCTCCTTGACGTAATAAGTTTTGTCAATGTCAGCCCTTGACAAAAATAAGTTTCCGATTGTACTCTCCATTGACCTAAGAAAAGCCTTTGATACTGTTAATCACAACTACCTTTTACTTAAACTCCAGCATTATGGAATCCGAGGCCTTGCCCTGGACTATATCCGATCCTATCTTAGTGACAGACACCAATGTGTAAAGATCAATGATACAACCTCTTTCACTCTACCAATAACCGTTGGAGTGCCACAGGGCATCATCTTAGGACTTCTATTTCTTATATATATCAATGATCTGCCTAATGTCTCTAATATTCTTAAACCTATATTGTTTGCTGATGATACTACCCTCATCTATTCAGTCCCCAACTCTCATACACTAAATAATGTTATGAATAATGAATGAAAAAAAAGTCCACTTATGGATGTCAACTAACAAACTAACACTAAACATAGAAAAGACCTACTACATCTTATTTGGAAGCAAATCATCGAATGCAATTCAGCAACAGATAGACAACATTAACATCAGTAATAAAAATGATGGAAAGTTTCTTGGCCTATTCCTAGACAAGGGACTCAACTTCAGCACCCACATTCAACACATAACTAAGAAAGTCTCTAAAAGAGTTGGAATACTCTCCAAAATAAGAAAATTATGTTCCTCACTCTGCTCTTCTCTCACTATATTATGCACTAATCTATCCCTATCTTAATTATGGTATCTGTGCATGGGGTTCAACCACTGCAACCTACCTTAAGTCCATCATCACCAAGGAAAAATCTGCTATCAGAATAATAACAAACTCTGTTTTCAGACAAAACTCGGCTCTCTTGTTTAAATCCCTAAACTTGCTAAATATTAACTCCCTCCACACATTCTCTTGTGTCAACTACATTTACAAAATCCTGTTCTTAAATGCAAACCATGCTCTGAAACTCTCCCTGGACAGATGTAATGGGACCCATTATCACCACACCAGAAATAAATATATCTTTGAAATCCCTAGGGTCAAACTTAATCTGTGTAAACACTATGCAAATTAAGGGACCTTGTCTATAGAACTCACTCCCTTGTGAATTGAAAAGCTGTCAAACTTTTGCTTCATTCAAAAACAAAAACAAAAAGTACTTAATTTCATCTTCGTAGTTTCCTTCACTGAGCTTTAAATTTGCTCTGTATCTAGTGTTACCCAATCTCCCAATCTTTATGTACTTAATCCAAACAACTTTATCATTGTGTTCATTGCTGTCTTCTTTTATGTGCTAGCCATATGCTGTATTGTGCCTGCTAAGTTTTGTTAAACTACCATTCAAGCTGTCATTGCAACCATTCTGAGCTACCTATGTGCTTTAATATACCTACAATTTTTCTCTCATCTTTTATTTTTTCCTTCTATGTAACTGTTATCATTTTTATAAATTTTGCAAGAATTTGCCTACTTATAAGTTTCTTAGATTAAGGACCTGCTCGAAACGCTGCGCATACTAGTGGCTTTACAAGATTGTAATT
Organism: Procambarus clarkii; assembly: GCF_040958095.1. Classification (NCBI taxonomy): domain Eukaryota; kingdom Metazoa; phylum Arthropoda; class Malacostraca; order Decapoda; family Cambaridae; genus Procambarus; species Procambarus clarkii. Next base: position 14,729,265 of record NC_091222.1, read on the forward strand.
ACTATGCTATGTATCCTTACAATCCCAATGTACCTCCTTGTATATATATAAATAAATAAATAAATAAATAAATAAATAAATAAATAAATAACTGTATACCCAGCAAACACAAAACGTTTTATGATAATTTCATTTGGTAGCAGAATGGTGACACTGTGACCATTTATGTTAAGTCGCCTTTTGAACGTATAATATACGTTAATTTCAGTCAATCAAATCGTAGATATTTTTAGCAAATGTATAAATGACGTTTTAGAGCATTTATAATTTAAATTAAGTAATATTTCACTAATTTAAGTTTGTGTTTGTTCTCACCTAGTTGTGCTTGCGGGTCTCTTTGGTCCCACCTCTCGACCGTCAATCAACTGGTATACAGATTCCTGAGCCTACTGGGCTCTATCATACAATAATAATAATAAAAAATAATAATAAATGTTTATTCAGGTAGAGTACATACATACAAGAGGTTTTACAAAAATTGATAGATTTATAGATAGAGCTAGTACATACAATGCCTAAAGCCATTATTACGCAAAGCGTTTCGGGCAGGAAAAACATTAAAGACTAAAACTTAATAACAATTGAGATTAAATTTAAAATATGTAGAGAACAAATGAAAATAAAAATAAAAAAGGAGGGAACATGGCAGAAAAAGCAGCACAAATACAATTATGTCAACAAACAGCGTTGTTTAAAAAATAACAGACATGGGTTGACAATATAGGGGTAAGGTAGGTTACAGGGAATTTATTAGGTAGTGCTTTGTTTTTATCTTAAACTGGTTGAGAGAGGTATAGTTTTTAACATGATTGGGAAGGTCATTCCACATTCTGGGTCCCTTGATTTGTAGAGCATTTCTAGTTTGATTAAGTCGTACTCTTGGAATATCAAAACTGTATTTGTTTCTGGTGTGGTGCTCATGGGTTCTGTTACAACCTTCAATGAAGCTTTTGAGGTCAGGATTGACATTACAGTACAGCGTTTTATATATGTATAATACACATGAGAGAATGTGCAGTGATTTAATGTCTAACATATTCAGAGATTTGAGTAGGGGTACCGAGTAATGTCTGGGGCCAGAGTTGGATATTGTCCTTATAGCAGGTTTGTGTTGAGTAATTAGAGGACGTAAATGATTTTGGGTAGTAGAACCCCAAGCACAAATACCATAGTTGAGATATGGATAGATGAGGGAGTAATAGAGTGTCACCAGGGCAGGGCGAGGTACATAATATCTGATCTTAGAAAGAATGCCAACAGTTTTTGAAACTTTTTTTGATATATTTAGAATGTGTCTCTGGAAATTCAGCTTGTGGTCAATGAGAACTCCAAGGAATTTGCCATCTATTTTGTTACAAATTTGGGTATTGTGTATCCTGAGATTTATTTGATTAGAGGATTTATTGCCAAACAGAATATAGAAAGTTTTGTCAATGTTAAGGGTGAGTTTGTTGGCAGTTAGCCAAAGATGGACTTTATTTAGCTCAGCATTCACTGTGGCATTTAGAGCAATGGGGTCAGGACTGAAGTAAATAAATGTTGTGTAGTCAGCAAATAGAATTGGTTTGAGGTGTTGGGAGGCATTTGGAAGGTCATTAATGTAGATGAGAAAGAGGAGAGGGCCAAGTATGCTGCCCTCAGGAACACCGATGTTGATGGGTAGGGTGGGAGAAATTGAATTATTCACAGAAACATACTGGAGCCTGTCAGTATGGTAAGATTTGAGGTATTATATGGAGTGTCGTCTGACTCCATAATGTTGTAATTTAAGAAGAAGATTTTGGTGGTTGACAGTGTCAAAAGCCTTACGCAGGTCCACAAATAACCCAACAGGGAACTCATTTTTATCAAGAGCTGCATGAATCAAGTTAATCATATTAATAAGTGCATCGTTAGTGCTTTTTTGGGTCTGAAGCCATATTGACAAGAGCTAAGTATATTGTGTTTGGCTAGATAAGAGTAAAGCTGCTTGTAGATTAGTTTTCAAATATTTTTGACAAGTTAGGCAGGATTGATATAGGTCTGTAGTTGTTAACATCTGTGAGATCACCACATTTGTGGACAGGGGTTACTCTCGCTTTTTTTTAGAATATCTGGAAAGGTTTGGAGTTCAAGCCTACATTTGAAATATCTACATTTGAAACTGTGTATAGAGTCAGCCTCCACCACATCACTTCCTAGTGCATTTCATTTGTTACCTACTCGGACACTGAAAAATTTCTTTCTAATATCTCTGTGGCTCCGCTCATTTGGATACAAGTTTTCACCTGTGCCCCCGTTGTTCGTGTTCCACCCGTGCTGAAGAGTTTGTCTTTGTCCACCCTGTCAGTTCCCCTGAGAATTTTGTAGGTGGTTATTAAGTCTCCCCTTACTTTTCTGTTTTCTAGGGACGTAAGGTTCAGCTCCTTTAGCCTTTCCTCGTAGCTCATACCTCTCAGTTCTAGGAGAAGAGTCTGGTGGCATACCACTGAATCTTCTCTGACTTTGTCTTGTGTTTAACTAGATATGGACTCCAGGCTGGCGCTGCATATTCCAGGATTGGTGTGTGTGTACTCACCTATTTGTACTCACCTATTTGTGCTTGCGGGGGTTGAGCTTTGGCTCTTTGGTCCCGCCTCTCAACTGTCAATCAACTGGTGTACAGATTCCTGAGCCTACTGGGCTCTATCATACAATAATAATAATAAAAAATAATAATAAATGTTTATTCAGGTAGAGTACATACATACAAGAGGTTTTACAAAAATTTATAGATTTATAGATAGAGCTAGTACCTAAATGCCTAAATGCCTAAGCCATTATTACGCAAAGCGTTTCGGGCAGGAAAAACATTAAAGACTAAAACTTAATAATAATTGAGATTAAATTTAAAATATGTAGAGAACAAATGAAAATAAAAATAAAAAAGGGGGGAACATGGCAGAAAAAGCAGCACAAATACAATTATGTCAACAAACAGCGTTGTTTAAAAAATAACAGACATGGGTTGACAATATAGGGGTAAGGTAGGTTACAGGGAATTTATTAGGTAGTGCTTTGTTTTTATCTTAAACTGGTTGAGAGAGGTACAGTTTTTAACATGATTGGGAAGGTCATTCCACATTCTGGGTCCCTTGATTTGTAGAGCATTTCTAGTTTGATTAAGTCGTACTCTTGGAATATCAAAACTGTATTTGTTTCTGGTGTGGTGCTCATAGGTTCTGTTACAACCTTCAATGAAGCTTTTGAGGTCAGGATTGACATTATGGTACAGCGTTTTATATATGTATAATACACATGAGAGAATGTGCAGTGATTTAATGTCTAACATATTCAGAGATTTGAGTAGGGGTACCGAGTGATGTCTGGGGCCAGAGTTGGATATTGTCCTTATAGCAGGTTTGTGTTGAGTAATTAGAGGACGTAAATGATTTTGGGTAGTAGAACCCGAAGCATAAATACCATAGTTGAGATATGGATAGATGAGGGAGTAATAGAGTGTCACCAGGGCAGGGCGAGGTACATAATATCTGATCTTAGAAAGAATGCCAACAGTTTTTTAAACTTTTTTTGATATATTTAGAATGTGTCTCTGGAAATTCAGCTTGTGGTCAATGAGAACTCCAAGGAATTTGCCATCTATTTTGTTACAAATTTGGGTATTGTGTATCCTGAGATTTATTTGATTAGAGGATTTATTGCCAAACAGAATATAGAAAGTTTTGTCAATGTTAAGGGTGAGTTTGTTGGCAGTTAGCCAAAGATGGACTTTATTTAGCTCAGCATTCACTGTGGCATTTAGAGCAATGGGGTCAGGACTGGAGTAAATAAATGTTGTGTAGTCAGCAAATAGAATTGGTTTGAGGTGTTGGGAGGCATTTGGAAGGTCATTAATGTAGATGAGAAAGAGGAGAGGGCCAAGTATGCTGCCCTCAGGAACACCGATGTTGATGGGTAGGGTGGGAGAAATTGAATTATTCACAGAAACATACTGGAGCCTGTCAGTATGGTAAGATTTGAGGTATTACATGGAGTGTCGTCTGACTCCATAATGTTGTAATTTAAGAAGAAGGTTTTGGTGGTTGACAGTGTCAAAAGCCTTACACAGGTCCACAAATAACCCAACAGGGAACTCATTTTTATCAAGAGCTGCATGAATCAAGTTAATCATATTAATAAGTGCATCGTTAGTGCTTTTTTGGGTCTGAAGCCATATTGACAAGAGCTAAGTATATTGTGTTTGGCTAGATAAGAGTAAAGCTGCTTGTAGATTAGTTTTCAAATATTTTTGACAAGTTAGGCAGGATTGATATAGGTATGTAGTTTTTAACATCTGTGAGATCACCACATTTGTGGACAGGGGTTACTCTCGCTTTTTTTTAGAATATCTGGAAAGGTTTGGAGTTCAAGCCTACATTTGAAATACCTACATTTGAAACTGTGTATAGAGTCAGCCTCCAGCACATCACTTCCTAGTGCATTCCATTTGTTACATACTCTGACACTGAAAAATTTCTTTCCAATGTCTCTGTGGCTCCGCTCATTTGGATACAAGTTTTCACCAGTGCCCCCGTTGTTCGTGTTCCACCCGTGCTGAAGAGTTTGTCTTTGTCCACCCTGTCAGTTCCCCTGAGAATTTTGTAGGTGGTTATCAAGTCTCCCCTTACTTTTCTGTTTTCTAGGAACGTAAGGTTCAGCTCCTTTAGCCTTTCCTCGTAGCTCATACCTCTCAGTTCTTGGAGAAGAGTCTGGTGGCATACTGCTGAATCTTCTCTGACTTTGTCTTGTGTTTAACTAGATATGGACTCCAGGCTGGCGCTGCATATTCCAGGATTGGTGTGTGTGTACTCATCTATTTGTACTCACCTATTTGTGCTTGCGGGGGTTGAGCTTTGGCTCTTTGGTCCCGCCTCTCAATCAACTGTCAATCAACTGGTGTACAGATTCCTGAGCCTACTGGGCTCTATCATATCTACATTTGAAACTGTGTACGGAGTCAGCCTCCACCACATCACTGCCTAATGCATCCCATTCGTTAACTACTCAGACACTGAAAAAGTTCCTTCTAACGCCTCTGTGGCTCATGTGGGTACTCAGTTTCCACCAGTGTCCCCTTGTTCGCGTCCCACCGGTGTTGAATAGTTTATCCTTGTTTACCCGGTCGATTCCTCTGAGGATTTTGTAGGTTGTGATCATGTCTCCCCTTTCTCTTCTGTCTTCCAGTGTCGTAAGGTGCATTTCCCGCAGCCTTTCCTCGTAACTCATGCCTCTTAGTTCTGGGACTAGTCTAGTGGCATACCTTTGGACTTTTTCCAGCTTCGTCTTGTGCTTGACAAAATACAGGCTCCATGCTGGGGCCGCATACTCCAGGATTGGTCTTACATATGTGGTGTACAAGATTCTGAATGATTCCTTACACAGGTTCCTGAATGCTGTTCTGATGTTAGCCAGCCTCGCATATGCCGCAGACGTTATTCTTTTTATGTGGGCTTCAGGAGACAGGTTTGGTGTGATATCCCCCTCCCCCATCCGGCCCGTTGGCGTCGTGAGGTGGGCTTAGTGGACGGCTGCTGGAGTGTGATGCTCCATGGGACAGTCCTCTGTCATTTGGTGGCCTTGCACTCCTGCTGCTGTCTTCTTTAATTGTGCCGGATCGCTTTTCCTTTTCCATTTGTTTCGTTTTTTTCCCTCTCTTCTCCTATCTGCTTGTCTTTTCCTGCCGACCTTTTGCTTGTTTTGGTTCTTCCTTTGGACTTCTTCTATTTTGACGCCCGGGTGCTTGAGGAGGCATACTCTTGCTCCCGTAGAACTGTAGTACCCGACGTCAAGAGCGAGGGAAACCTTTTATTGTCAATCCCCCTTTCGTCGCTGAACCCGATCTCGACAGACTGAAGGTTCTTAAGGTAGCGTTTGTGGGGCGTATACTCACGACGCACCCCTAGAGGGCCCCGGCATGATTGGCAATGGATTCCTGTTGGGTGTCCTGCCTCTAATTGTGGCTCCATAGTGGGTATGGGGCCACAATCGTGGATGAATTTCTTTCTCTACGTCTCTATGTTGTTAAAAGTTTCTGTTGTACCCTCTCAGGCTCGTGGGGTGGGCGACTAAGCCCCCGAGTCGGCCTGTATTGGAAGACCGGGCTCTGTAGCCCCCGCTGCATTGGGCCCCGACCTTGCTCCTCCTTTGACCATCCTGACTTCTTCCCCAAGCTCCCCTCCCTCCTTTGTGGTTGGGTCGAGCGTCACGCCCCCAGTGGTGACCACTTCGTCCCCTGGTGCGGCTAAGTCTCTCGTTGTGACTACTGCGCCTTTTGACCCCTCTCTCTCTGGGGGTTTTCAACGCCGTCGGCGTCACGGCCGCACTCGCTCGTTTCCTTCCTGTACTGATGCGTATCAGGCCTTATTTGGTCCTGCTTCGTGGGCCAAATACTTTGATCTCCTCCCTCTTGATTCTGCGCTGCCTGACGATTTCTCTCTCCATCGGCATCTCGTTGATTCCGTGGATGCGTCTGTTACTTTCAACCCCACTCGTCTCGATTCACGTGTCGTTGCTGCTCCTTCTCAGGTTGCAGCTTCCCGCTTGGCTGCCTTATCCTGCCTTGGCGAGATCCCTGTTCGGGTCTCAAAGAACGTTCAGTTGAACACCAGTGTTGGCACTATTCTCCTCCCGCCCCATGTTGCGACCGGTGTTCGAGATCTGCGAGACTGCCACGACGATATTCGACATGTCCTTGATGCCGAGGGCCATTCTGTCCTCCAGATAGACTCGTTTACTCGTCCCCCTCGTGGTCGTCGCCGTCAACCCCTTCGAGTTGTGAAGGTCACCTTTGATTGTAGGACCCTTCCATCCTCTGTCATTCTTGCTGGTGCCAGGTGCTCTGTCCAAGAGTATATTCCTTCTCCTCGGCTTTGTAACAAGTGCTGGAGGTTTGGGCATGGTGCCCTCCGCTGCTCTGGGACTGTCTCTCTCTGTCCTTTGTGTGGGGATGAAGGTCACTCTAAGTCGGAGTGCACTTCTCCCAAGCTCGCTGCCTCAACTGCGGTGAGGCCCATCCTACCTTCTCCCGTGCCTGTATCCATTACAAGCTTGAGGCAGCCATCCTCAACTTGAAGCATCTGGAGCTTTTATCTTTTCCCGAGGCGAGGTGCCAGGTTCGCCGGCTCCCGCCTTATGCTAATGTCTCTTATGCTCATGTGTTGCGCTCTTCCTCTCCTCGTCCTTCCCACCTTCCTCAGGCTCACAACCGTTTCCGGGCCTTGGACCCTGATATGAGCACTGCCCCCTCCTCTGTTCCTTTGAGTTCTGTCCCGAAGGGTCCCCCTCCTGGTCCTCTGTCTGGGGTTCCCCTTCTTTCTACCCGGTCTGTCATGTCTCCTGTGTCTTCTTCCTCGTCTCCCTCCGATCCTCCTTCCCATCCTTCTCCTCCATCTATTGACTCTCCCCGCCGCCTGTTGGTGCAGGCGGATGTCCATCGCTATCCTAACGGCTGTCGTGTGTGCTCTCGTTCAGCTTCTCCTGTTGAGACGTTGGAATCTGTTACCCAGTACGTAGTTGCTGGGACACCGATCTCTTTGTGTCAGAAGTGTAAGCCTGGCTCCTCTCCTTCCTCCTCCCCGGTGGGTAAGAAGGCTTCGCTTTCTTCCTCGTCCCCCACTACTACTGGCTCTATTGCTCCTTCCCCTCCCATTTCAGTGATTGCGCCCCCTGTTCCTGCTATGGAGGTTTCTTTTGCCCCCGCTTCCCTCTCGGTTGCTGCCCTTGCTGAGGTGCGCTCCCCTCTTTCTACATCCCCTCTTCCTGCTGCTGTCCTAGACTGCTCCTCTCCATTGTCTCCTCCTCTTCCTCCTCCTCCGGACCCCGCCCGCCCACCTCTAGTCTGTTCTCCCGCTTCCTTCCCTCCGCCTTTGCTCAGTTTACACATGCCCCCTAACCCTGACTTTGCTGACCCTGATCCCGACCCTGATATTCTTTAACGTGCTCCGTTGCTCTTTCGCCTTTGTTTCTTCCTTGTTCTCTGTTGTTGTCCTTTCTCTTCTTGTCGATGTCTATTTTTCATTGGATCGTTCGAGGTTTTTACGCCAATTTCCTCGAACTCCATCTTCTAATTTCGCGGTTTTCGCCCCTTTGTGTCTGTCTTCAGGAGCCGATGCTTGGTGCTCGTCCTGGTCGTTTTCGTGGCTATTCCTTTCTCTCCCCTCCCCCAGCCGTTGCTGGGGCTCCTAATTTTTCTGCTCTCTTGATTCGCCCTGATGTTCTCTTACTTTTTCCTTCGCCTCTCCATTGTTCTGCTGCTCGTATCTTTGTTGGGAAATGGTACACAGTTTGTTCCATTTATCTCCCCCCGAGTGTCCCGCTTTCTCTTCCTGATTTGAAACACCTCCTGGACTCCTTGCCGGAGCCTGTGCTCCTGCTGGGTGATTTCAATTGTCGTCATTCTCTTTGGGGTGATGTTCTGACGAATATCCGAGGTCGCCTTCTTGAGCCGTTTATCCTCTCTTCTTCCCTGTCTCTTCTGAATTCTGGTGAGCCCACTCACTTGGACTCTCGGACTCGCACCCTTTCCTGTCTTGATCTTTCTCTCTGCTCTTCTTCTCTTTACTTAGATTTCATGTGGCAGGTTCTACATGACCTCCATGGCAGTGACCATTTCCCCATCCTTGTTTCCTTTTTCATTTTTCGCCCTTCCCTCTCCTTCCCTAGGTGGCAGTTTGCTAAGGCGGACTGGAACCAATTTACCCTCAGTGCTGTTCTCTCTGACCTCTCCCTTCTGCCTCTCCCTCGTGCTCTTCTCCTTTTTCATGACACTGTCTTCAACGCTGCCCTCCGCTCTATTCCTCGCTCTTCCTCTCGGGGTCCGCGGAAGTGCGTTCCCTGGTGGAATGCGGATTGTGCTCGGGCTGTCCGCCTTAAGCGTGCACCCTGGAAGAGGCACCGCCGTCGGCAAACGGCCGATTCTCATCTTTTCTTTCGGAAAGCGAGTGCGGTGGCCCGTAGGGCCATCCGTACGGCTAAACGTGAATGTTGGGCATCTTATGTCTCAACAATTACGTCCGAAACTCCTCTGCCCCAGATCTGGAAGCGTATCCCCAAGATAGCGGGTAAGTTCGTTCCCGATGTTTCACCGGTCCTTCACCACCATGATACTCTTGTGGCGGACCCGTTGCAGGTCGCTTCCGAACTGGGTTCCCACTTTTCTTCTGTTAGCTCTGGTCTTCATCTTCCTCAATCTTCCCTTCTTCGTAAACCTGTCCTTGAGTCTCGTCCTTTAGATTTCTGCACTCGTCTTCAGCTTCCCTATAATGATCCCTTCTCTCTCTCTGAACTTCATTCTGCCCTGGCCCTCTGCGGTTCTACGGCGGCGGGCTCTGATGGTATTCATTATGAGATGCTTCGCCACCTCCCTCCGTGCGCGTCTCAGTATTTACTGAGTCTGTATAATCGGATCTGGGAGTATAAATTATGAAGTGACGCTGAAACAAATAAGGCTCAAAATACCTTACACTCTCTACTACAGCTAAAACTTCCTTGTCAGTGGCTGAGTACCTTACTTCCGGTCCTTTCACTTTCCTACTAAAGTAAGCTACCGGGTGCGGGTTGTTCTCCGAGTCACGCTGAATTAGACAGCCACCTATGGCAATGCCGCTTGCATCAGTGTGGGCTTCCCAATCTTTCTCAAAGTTAGGAATTGCTAAAACTGGAGTAGTACTCAATTGTGATTTTAACTTCTCAAAGGCTTCATCATGTTCTCGGGTTCATACAAACTTAATATTTTTCTTAGTGAGATTCGTCAGTGAAGCTGACGTTCTCACAAAACCTTCTATGTGTCGACGGAAATACCCAGCTGCACCCAGAAATCTTCTCACGTCCTTTGCTGTCTTTGGTGTTGGCATTTCAGCAATAGCGCGATAAGAGTCCGGATCAGGGCGTATTCCATCTGTGCTTACCTGAAAACCCAGAAATTTGAATTTCAGAGCCGCCAGGGTACACTTTTGGGCGTTCAACTTGAACCCAGCCTTGTTCAACAGCGACAAGGTCTCTGTCAAATCATGGAGGTGTTCATCAAAAGTTCTAGAGTACACTACAACATCATCAATGTACGCCAGTGAGTGCCTACCACGAACAGGGCTTAATATATAATTTATCGCCCTCTGAAAAGATAAAGGAGCTGTTTTTAATCCAAATGGCATACGCTTGAAATGGTAAGTCCTAACACCATCCGAAAATGCTGTTTTTTCTCTGTCTTGCTTTGCAACTGGTATGGCCCAATACGCTGACTTTGCGTCAAGTGTCGAGAAGTACTTAGCTGTGTCAAACTGGTCTATGATTTCTTGAATGAGAGGCAGAGGATAAGCGTCCGCTGTTGTCACTTCGTTCACTTTACGGTAACCTACACAGAACCTGTAACTACCATCAGGTTTGCGTACTAGCACTACTGGGGAAAGCCACAGTAATGTGTTTTCTTCTATAACGCCCTGTCTCACCATCTTTCTACACTCATCTCTAATAAGTTGTTTCGCCTGCTCTGGGAGTCTCCATTGACGTGTTTGGACCGGAGGATTATCACCTGTTGGAATGGTGTGTTCGACTTGAGGCAGGTAGCCTATTTCCTCATCCTCAGTCGCAAATAACCTAGGAAATTTACGGAAGACTTCCCGTACCTGTTTACGTTCAGCAGGTGACATATGAGTCAAATCTAGAGCAGTTATTAATTTGTCCACCATTTCCTTATCTTGAGGAGATAACGGGGTTTCTTTACCGATCTTACTGCGTGACTCCTCGTCTCTTAAGTTCAATGCGCTACATTGCGCTGTTACAGTCGATGTTTGTATGGTATCTGACTCTATTATTTCTTTTAAATTTACCACAATTCCCTGTGTCAGACTATCGCCTACCCTAAAGCGATAAGGTTTGTGAGAGAGGTTGACCACTGGTATTATCGCACCTTTGTCATGTACAGATACCAGAGTATATGGTATCATCAACTTATCAATTCTGCCAGCTACCTGAAGGGTACTTCCGGGTTGAATGTTTCTTCCTACGGCGACTTTAATAAACTTAAATGACCGTGGTGGACATACTTGTCTGTGTACAGCATGTAGTCTACATGTTTTCTTGTCAGGGTCTTGAAGAGACTTGAACAATTGTTTAGGAAGGTTTACATCTTTAGGTGCTCGTTGAATTGAAGCAATTATGGGAGGGTGATCAATTAACTTTACTGGGAAAGACACAGATCCCAACTGTAGCCTACTGTGTCTTGCTCCCTTCTCCGATGTCAAAGAATACGTAAATCGTCTCAAAAAATCCATGCCTAACAATATATCACCAGGGAATGTTACATTATCCACCACAGTACATTCATGGATACAAGGTTTATCTTTTTCAATGTTAAAAGTTAAAATACATTTTCCCAGAACGTCAAAGTGTTGACCATTGACAGCTGTTAATTGTGCACCCCTTTCCTTAAGGCGCACCTGACTGAAGGTCCTAAATGAGTCCATCTTAATGATGGTTACCTGACTACCAGTGTCCAGGAATGCAGTCAACCTCTTCCCGCGCACCCTCACTTCAAAAGTGGGCCGCCCTTCCTCCTTGGGGGCCTTATCTCATAATTCCTCCTTACTATTGGGGCAGTCATCTCGTTTGTGGCCTCGTCCGCCACAACTCCAACACCTGGGGTCATAAATGTAGTACCAGTGAGGAGGCGGGCCAGCTCTATGGTGCCCTCCCCTCTGGTTGCTATGAGAGTTACCTACACTCTTCTTAACACGATGTGAATTGTTCGTATCTACCGTTTGGACATAAGAGGATTGTCTGGTGTCAGTTGTATCCTTACACTGCCCCTGAATATTCTGTAAGTCCGTAGCATACTCTATTAAACTGTAGTAATCCATCGTTACACTTGCAGCTGAAACGTGAGCTCCAAGTGTCCCAGAGATTGACATACACAACAGTTGTTTAGCCTTCTGACTAATTCTCAGGTCATCGTATCCTAATTCATGCCTCAAGTCGCGCACTCTACGCAATAAGCCAGTTCCAAAGTCTTTGAGCGTTTCGTTCGGGCTTCGTTTTAAACTAGCTAAATACCTATTAGCTGTTTCCTCTGTTATTTTCTCTTTATAACGTCTCTTAATTGCTAACACAAACTCTGGCCATGTTTGCAAATATTGAAACTCTTGGTCCGGCATTATTGAACCATTCGGGTCTATACAAGCTCCCGCTGCTAAATTAATTTTCACCCAGTCATCCTGGGCAGCTGACAAACATGAACCTACTTGCCCTAGCCAGTCGTCTATTTTCCGGTTACGTTCCACTATATTTGTCGGTAACTCTTTGCAAATTAATTTGGGTAGCACTGGTCTAGGCAATGAGAATGATGAAAATGGGGGCTGATGCATACCATGAGACGCAAGGGGCATGGAGTGTAGATGTTGGCAATGGTTAGGGAAGGGCTGGTAATGGGGGGGGGGTGGGAAGGGTTGGTGTAAGGTAGGGTTATAGTGATGGTCAGGTGGGGGGGAGGGTTGGGTAGGGAGATGATGGTGTGAGGCAGGGGATTCTAAGGGTTGGTTCTGGGCAAGGCATAGGATGGTCGAGGAGGGTTTGGTCGTATGACCAAGGTTGGGGGTGCGAGGGGGAAGAGGTGGGGTGGTATTGGTGAGGACAGTCACCTGAGTGGACCCCTGGGTGGACCCCTGGGTAGGCGTATGTACGCGCCCCGCCGGAAGGTTCACATATAGGGGTTCAGAGAGGCGCTTCCTAATTTCTGAGGATGGGTAAGGTAGGAGGGGGGGGGTGGTTATGGAGGGGTATGTGGGGAAGCTGCAGGCCGCCGCGCCCCTGGGGTATTGGGTTAGGGGGTCGGTCTGCGAGGAAGTGGGGGAGGGGTGATGTCATTAGGCTGCTGAGTATCAGGGGTGGACAAATGACGGCTACCCAGCATGTGACCTGATGTGACCCCATCACTTGCACCTTGTGGATCGTCACCTGACTCTTGAACCGTGCTATCCACTTGGACAGCCTGTCTCGGTCTCCACATTTCAACTTCCACTTCATCTGAGGAATTATAGTGTCATGGCTAAGTCCCTACGTGCGGCCTCAGCCTGATCCTCTGAAAACCGTACTGCTTGAAGGTTCCGTTGGCTAAGCCCTCCCTGACTCCTTAATGTCGTATCTGAACTTATGATGCCAATAACTGTGTTAAACCATGTTAAAGACTGTACCTCTCTCAACCAGTTTAAGATAAAAACGAAGCTATACCTAATAAATTCCCTGTAACCTACCTTACCCTTCTATTGTCAACCAATGTCTGTTTTTTTTTTAAAGAGCGCTGTTTGTCGACATAATTGTATTTGTGCTGCTTTTTCAGCTATGTTTTCATTTCTTGTTTTCATTCTACTCATTATGCTCAATTAGTATTAAGCTTGTCATTTAAGTTTATCATGCCCGAAACGCTTTGCGTAATAGTGGCTTTAGGCATTGTATGTACTAGCTCTACCTATAAGTCAACCAATCTTTGTAAAAATTTATTGTATGTACCTTACCTAAATAAACATTTTATTTTATTTTATTTTATTTTTTTATTTTAATAAACTACGTCCGAACGACTAGTTCACCGGACTAGCGCTGACCCAAAAATGTTGAAAAAAATTAAAAAAAAAAATCTTTGGAACTAACAATAATCCACTGAGAACACAACAAAAAACTTACAACGTCGTTATAAATAGCCCCTTTTACTTAACAAGGATGGTAATTTCAATGTCACTTCTAAATAAAAAAAAAAGTAAATAGTTTTCAATCTGCTTGCTCTTATGACAGATAATTGATATTACCTTCACCGTGTTGAGACAATTACTCATACGCAATACCAGTACCCAGTTGCACACGCAATAATTCACTGATAGAAACTATTTGTACTTCCTATCGGGAAACTGTAATTACTGCTCGTATGAGCTTAACTAATAGTTACTCATACTCCATAAACCTACAGCCACATCACATGACCAGAACTATTTCCCTCGCTACTCTCGCGGGTCCACAGCTCAAAACCTGTTGCCACACCCTGTGACCAGACTTCAAACGCCAGGCGTCCCTAGACGTGAGTCAACTGACACACTAGTCCCCACTAGCATGCTGAACAATACCAGTACAACTCAGATTATCACGTTCAAATGGAGTAAATCAGTCAATCGCGATAATATGAACAGAACCACCACTTAAACCTACTTAATAGCTACACCGAACAGCACAAGACGCGTGAGCCTGAACACTGTAAAACAATGTTCACCACCACTAAGCCACCATTGTAATAACTCGCCTTGTATATCTCGACCGCGCACCCCGCTACTACCACTGAGCTAACCATGCAATCTCTGCTCTTTCTATGGTAATAACAGATGCTATATCGATCATGTAAGATGTTAACACTTAGGGCGTCATACGAAGACGTAAACCAGTAAGCAGAAGAGAGAGAGAGAGAGAGAGAGAGAGAGAGAGAGAGAGAGAGAGAGAGAGAGAGAGAGAGAGAGAGAGAGAGAGAGAGAGAGAGAGAGAGAGAGAGAGAGAGAGAGAGAGAGAGAGAGAGAGAGAGAGAGAGAGAGAGAGAGAGAGAGAGCGAGAGAGAGCGAGAGAGAGAGCGAGAGAGAGAGAGAGAGAGAGAGGAAGAGTGAGGCAGAGCGAGAACGAGAGCAAGGGAGGGAGAACGAGAGCGAGTGAGGGCGAGGGAGAGTGAGACAGAAGTGAGGGAGAGTGAGACAGAAAGATAGAGATAATCGTAGTCACAGCCTATCGTATGAGTTACCAAGTGACGCTGCCACCACCCTGAGTTACCGGACAGGGGGACCGGAGTGATTCGTGGGTCTTGCAGATGGAATAACCTACCAGGACAGGTGTAGGGGACAATTGAACGGTACAAGGATCCTGGACTGACACTCGAATAATCCTGACCACTTGGGAACTATAGAGTACTCAAGAATAAGGCGGGACACACCCAATACTAACACCTCAACACGGAAGACGAACGGGGGGAGGAGTACTGAATAAGTAAGGACACTAGGTCACTAGGGCAAAGGGGGACGGTAGGCCCAGTATCACTAAGGCAAGGAACCATTAATAAACATTTAATAACACTTAACAATATATGACTTTATTTGAAATAATTAAATAAGACACTCCCTAACTATATTCCCTACTAGAGGCCATGAGTACTGAATGAGGTGCTTTAGTACAAGAGAGCCGTACTTACTCGAATGTTGTTCCACAGTTTTCCTGGAGATGATATTCCTTCCCCGGGTCCACACACACCGTCCTCCTGGGCTGCGCCCACTCTACTGTCTGTCGCATGATCTCTTGCTCCCCAGTTGAACATGAGGGTTTTGCATTTGATGTTTAGGGGTTAATCCCTGAAGATTATCATGACGGCATCAACTCTGATCTCCTCGTGACCCGGTGACCGCTGACCTGTCCTCCTGGTTAACTGGTACCGAGGTGTAACTTTTTCCATTGTCTGCCGCCGCGCCTGTGGCTTGTTCATGCTGTTATGATGTTCATGTTGTACTACTATGTACTGCTCTCTTGTTACAGTCAGTCCCTGAGGACTGGCTCGATGCCGTTGTCCTCCCTGTTCGCACACCGGGGTCTCTGGGTACTTTCCCTAAGGACTTTCGCCCTATTGCTTTCATAAGTTGCGTCTGCAAACAGCTTTTCTCACATCCAGCTCCAATAGGTGCTTCTTGACCTCATCTCTTGTAATTTCGAACCTTTCCAAGGTCACCTGGTTCGCTGCCACCTCTTCTAGCTCCGTGACTTCTCCCTGTTCTATTGTAAAGACCTCCTGGAACCTTTTGTTGAGTTCTTCACACACCTCTTTGTCATTCTCTGTGTACCTGTCCTCGCCCACCCTAAGTTTCATCACCTGTTCCTTCACTGTTGTCTTCCTCCTGATGTGACTGTGTAGTAGCTTTGGTTCAGTCTTGGCTTTATTAGCTATATCATTTTCATACCTTTTCTCAGCTGCTTTTCTCACACTAACATACTTGTTCCTGGTATCTCTCTCTACTTTCTGGTGTTCTGTTATTACGGAAGTTCCTCCATGCCCTTTTGTTTAGCTCCTTTGCTTTCATACATTCCCAATTAAACCACGGATTCTTCCTTTGCTTCTCTGTTTTTTCCTGTTGGGCTGGGACAAACCTGCTTACAGCCTCCTGACATTTTTGGGTGACATAGTCCATCATGTCTTGTATGGACTTGGTTCCGTGTTCTGTGTCCCAATGTATATCCCATAGGAATTTATTCATCTCCTCATAGTTTCCCTTTTGGTACGCCAGCCCTTTGTTTCCCAGTTCCTTTTTGGGGGTGATAATTCCTAGCTCAACCAGGTACTCAAAGCTCAATACACTATGATCACTCATTCCCAAGGGGGCTTCCAACTTAACTTCCCTTATATCCGACTCGTTTAGGGTAAATATCAGATCAAGCAAGGCTGGTTCATCCCCTCCTCTCATTCTTGTCGGTCCCTTGACGTGTTGACTTAGAAAGATTCTTGTTGCCACATCCAGCAGCTTAGCTCTCCATGTGTCTGGGCCTCCATTTGGGTCTCTGTTCCCCCAATCTATCTTCCCATATCGGTGGGGGCTTATATATGACTACTACTATAATTTTCTGTCCTCCAGTTGCTATGGTGCCTGATATGTAGTCACTGAAACCTTCACAGTTCTGAATTACCATCTCTTCGAAACTCCAACCTTCTCTTAGTAGCAAAGCGACACCACCTCCTCCTCTCCCTTCTCTCTCTTTCCTCACTACATAGTAGCCCTGTGGAAACCCTGCATTTGTTATAGTTTTCGTTAGCTTTGTTTCTGTGAGTGCTATTATGTCTGGGTTTTCTTCTAGTGCCCATTCTCCGAGTTCACTTGTTTTATTTGTAACCCCATCTATATTAGTGTACATTGCCTTGAAGCTCACTTTCTTCTGTTCATTTTCTTGTCCCTTTCATGGTGAGCATTCTGCTGGTGTGGGAAGCTGTTCCGTGGGTGAGAAGATCTGTGAGGTGGTTTGCAGGGTCTCAGAGGATTTTGGGGTGGGGGGGTGGGGGTTTGTTGGAAATTTCCAACACTAACAAACTACTATTGTATTATAATACATCATCATCATTATATACTAACTACAGTAGTTACTAATTTCACTAACGGTAGTGTCAACATAAATTAACAATTTTATCTGAGCATTAGTGCTAGAATTCTCACGAAATCGAGTAGCAAAATTGCGTCAGATAATGTCTAGTTAGACATGTTTATTACCAATATGTTAGAGAATTGAATGTGGTTCTCTAAAATTATCAGTATTCCGTGTAATAATTACCTACGGATAATATGACTCCCGATAATCCAAAACCGAGAGTTATTAACTGAAATTATTATCAAGTAGCAGTTTTATCTGTTATGTACAAATGCTATGGAGAGAATAAACATCTCCATTTCTCGTTTAACACCATTAAACGGGAATATGATAATATTTAAGTCCATATCATTGCAACCCAGTTCTCATTAGCGTATTACATCAATAATTACGCGGAAAAGAATTATCCGTGATTAATAATTTCTGTGGTGAATGCGAGAGACGGGTTGAAGGAGGGCGAAGACGCCATTGCACATGCGGCATCCCTGGCGATAAGAGTGGCGAGTCGCGTGGTAGTGACTGAGGAGTTTTTTTCAACAAGAATTACGTTGATACTCAATCAATAGTCGACAATTGGTTCTACACGTGTTCTACAGTGCCCTGCCAGTTAATAACGCGTCAACAATTGAAGCCATGGCCCGTAATTACGCGTACACAGCAGTGGACACCTGGGACTGGCCGACGCGGTTTCGGCAGACCTTAGTATTTGATACGCTCATGTTAAGTATACCATTCTTGTTTGATGCATTATTCTAGATTGTATATTTGTGGGTAGTCTGAGTGACAACGAATGGATACCAAATACACAATGTTAGTTGATTTTCCTCATTTGTTTCAGTTTTTATAAATACTTGAAATAACTTGTAGCCTAATCAAATGTACTTAAATTTCTCTGATTTCAGCGTGTATACGAGGAGTCGACAAGTTGTTTCTCTTCATTCGTGATATTCACCTCGGGTTCTTTCTTTATTGGGATCCTGTGACCACGAGGACGAATGACGAAATGGCGTTACAGAAATCGTCTTACAGCTAAAACACTTATTTCGTACAAATTGATCTAAGATTATTACTGATTTCCATATAATTCACATTGGATCTTTACAGTGAATAATTTATTGCCAGAAATTATGATTTGGTAATTAATGTGTTTGCTCTTACTGTTACTCAATAATTCATAATCTTTAATATTCGTAATTTGAGGTATCATATCTTTGAATCTATTTTACAATACAATACAATACAATTTTATTTAGGTAAGGTACATACATCTACAGTCTCCGTGGTGTAGTGGTAAGACACTCGCCTGGCGTTCCGCGAGCGCTATGGCATGGGTTCGTATCCTGGCCGGGGAGGATTTACTGGGCGCAATTCCTTAACTGTAGCCTCTGTTTAACGCAACAGTAAAATGTGTACTTGGATGAAAAAACGATTCTTCGCGGCAGGGGATCGTATTCCAGGGACCATAGGATTAAGGACTTGCCCGAAACGCTACGCGTACTAGTGGCTGTACAAGAATGTAACAACTCTTGTATATATCTCAAAAAAAAAAAAAAATAAAAAAAAAAAAAAATAAATATTTACAAGGATTGTTTGACTTATAGGTAGAGCTAGTACATACAATGCCTAAAGCCACTATTACGCAAAGCGTTTCGGGCATGATAAACTTAAATGACAAGCTTAATTGTCATTAATGAGCATAATGAGTAGAATGAAAACAAGAAATGAAAACATAGATGAAAAAGCAGCACAAATACAATTATGTCGACAAACAGCGCTCTTTAAAGAAAAAAACAGACATTGGTTGACAATAGAAGGGTAAGGTAGGTTACAGGGAATTTATTAGGTATAGCTTCGCTTTTAACTTAAACTGGTTGAGAGAGGTACAGTCTTTAACATGGTTGGGAAGGTCATTCCACATTCTGGGCCCCTTGATTTGTAGAGCATTTCTAGTTTGATTAAGTCGTACTCTAGGAATATCAAAACTGTATTTATTTCTGGTGTGATGCTCATGGGTTCTGATACAACCTTCTATGAAGCTTTTGAGATCAGGATTGGCATTATAGTTTAGCGTTTTATATATGTATAATACACATGAGAGAATGTGCAGTGACTTAATGTCTAACATATTCAGAGATTTAAGTAGGGGTACCGAGTGATGTCTGGGGCCAGAGTTGGATATTGTCCTAATAGCAGCTTTGTGTTGAGTAATTAGAGGACGTAAGTGATTTTGGGTAGTAGAGCCCCAAGCACAAATACCATAGTTAAGATATGGATAGATAAGGGAGTAATAGAGAGTCACCAGGGCAGGGCGTGGTACATAATATCTGATCTTAGAAAGAATGCCCACAGTTTTTGAAACTTTTTTTTATATGTTTAGAATGTGACCCTGGAAATTAAGCTTGTGGTCAATGATAATGCCAAGGAATTTGCCATCTAATTTGTTACAAATTTGGGTATTGTTTATTTTGAGATTTATTTGATTAGAGGATTTATTGCCAAACATAATATAAAAGGTTTTGTCAATGTTAAGGGTGAGTTTAGTTTAGTTTAGATTTACTATGTTACTAACTCAACAATGAACTAGTGACGAACCACACTGGTTCCTAGATACACATGAACTTCTAGAAATACCCCCCCCCCCCAATGTTGATATTTGAGGCTTTGACTTTAATTAATTAATAATACAGTTTATTCATTATTTTCAAGTGATTATTCATTTAATTATTATCCATAGGCACTGGTTCTCTAGTGTCAATCTAATAATCACTATTATTCGTTTTCCCTCTTTTCTCAAAAGTGGGTGGTCCTTCGATTTATTTAAATATAATAATCAAATAATTGAATATATGAGTTCAAGCCCCAGAAATCCAACATTTTGGTCCTCTTCGAACCGGATGTATTACAATTAATACCTTAATCATAACTAATCACCGTGTGAAGTAGTCTAGACTAACCACATTTTATTAATTGTGGCTACCGGCAGTGTACCACATAGGTTAGCCTAATTCACACCAATTTATTTGCTGCTTATACCTCATGTATAAAGTAGCACTAGTGAGACACAGTCAATTGCCTATAACACTCAGACCTATACCTCACACTAAGGTAAGAATCTTCAGGTCACCAGGAGCAACAGCTCATAACTTACATTCAATTAACAGCCAGACCATACAAGCAAAACCTGGCAAGAGATGGTGTACACCTGTCAGGTGAGTCTAGGTCACATGTAGTTGACAAATTGATCAACACAATCAACCACCATAAAAGGCTGTGGCTGGCAAGCCAAATTAATTGTACATAATTGTATTTTCACCTGTGTGTGCAAGTGCACCTTTATATAAACTATAAAATCTAAAAAATAAAAAAACACAGCACAACTATATATTCACATTATTGCACCACACATTAATCTATACCAACCTTTATTAGGTAGGAATTTAGGTTGTGATTGTGCTGAATTTGGCACAAATGCAGACTAAATAAATTCGTAGTTTCTTAGGTAGAAATTCTTACAACTAGTCTTGGACTAGTCAGTAGTGCATACATTATTCATTCTTGTGCTGACCCTATCAAGGGTGGGATTCAAACTTTATAGTAACTCTGATTGGAGTATATACGTATTAATTATTTGTGTACTCATTATTTGTGTGTATGCATTTTGAGTGCTGCTGAATGATCACCATTGCATTTAATGGTGATAAAGAAGAGCTAGCCAAAAGAAAGTTAATGGTGAAATTCAAGCACTGCTCAAAATCCTTAGCTACTTATTGTTAGGTAGGTATATTTAACCTCGAGTGAGGTAGAGTGTAATTTAGCCAGATTAATTTATGCTATACTCAATATTACTTGTCAACTAATGAGCAAGTACCCAAGCTTCATTAGTAATATTTATTCAAGTCCTATGAAATTTGGACTTAAGCCACCATGGCTACTCCTGAACAATTAAGGAGAACCTATATTGGCCTTAAAGGTCATTTAACTAGACTAATTAATAAGTCTGATACCTTGTCTAAAGCAACTCCCATTGATTACTATCGACTAGAAACATCAGTGAGAGTGGCTGATCTAAAATTTTATCAAGTTAGATCTACAAGCCAGTCTTATCTCGACCTATTGAATGCAACTGAACATTGACAACTCAGTCAAACCCAAATCGACTTTGAATAAGTCCAATAAATTCAAACCTAAGACTACATCCACTGGAAAAAGGAGTGGTAGTGTAGGTATTTATTCTGTATCTCCCTCTGACGTTACAACTGATATGTCCACTAAAAGGACAAACTCAGCCAGAGAAAGTGTCTGTTCTGTGATCAAGAATATGTCACCTACAAATGCACTGTTTATCCTAACTTTAATACCAGGATTAAATGGCTACAAGAATTGCACAGATGCACCAAGTGCATGGGTTCTCATGATCCCAGTAAATGTGTAGTGCAGCTACGGTTATGCAGTAGATGCAACAAAGGTGTACATCATTATGCCTAATGTAGAAAAACTTCTACACAATCTATGATACCTGGGGAGACTTCTATGAATTCTACCACAGTACAATATTGCAAGGTACATCAAGAAATAAATGTACTTGCTATTGAGTTAGGCAATAATACCACTCTGCCTACAGCTCAACTCAAAGTAATTGATAAGAAGTCTAGAGTTAACACTAGAGGTCTCTTTGATCAAGGATCACAGAAAACCTTCATCACATAACAATTAGTCGAGCAGTTAAAATTAAAACCTGCCAAAAGTGTGAGACTGAATATTTCTGGGTTCTTGACTAACCCTTACACTGTTCAGGGGTCCTGTGGACATTTACACCCCTGTGCGCCAGAAAAAATAAATAATTTTTTTTTTGTCCTCTAAACATGTTAATTTGTGTCCCCTGAGCACTGGAAAAAAAAAATCGTAGGTGACATATTTTGGGCGCAATTGACCGAGGAAGTCTGGCAAAAGGTGGGCGTTGACAGAGTGGTGGTCAGACCTGGTCAGCGTCACCCGCGTTGACAGATGGGAGTTGCCACAATGATATTATTACCTAATTGTTTCAATGTCTCCGATTGATTTTTTCTTAGATTTTTGCAGTAATATTATTCAATAGTGTGTATTGTAATATATTTATATAATAAAAGTGGTGAATAATCGCTATACTCAAAAGTATGATGTGCATATTAGTGATTCAATTATTATGTTTATAAAACAATAAATAAATAGTTTTGCTGCTATTACACTCTATACACAGGTTATATATAAGTATCTGCATGTTTTGGTCACCATAATGAACCACTAAGTTGGTATTGAGAGTCGAAAAGCAACGAAGAGTTACCGCCACACACCAGCCAGTCACTCGCTGCCACTCCCTCAACACACGCACCAAACTTTCTTCCCCAACAATACCATTTGTGGTGTTATTACACTATATACAGACGTTATATATAAATATGTATATATTTTGTTCACCACAACTGTACAGCTAAGCTGATATAGTTAGTTCAGGCACTAAGAGTCGTCGCTATACACAGATGGCGGCTCCCTCATTCATTCAAGGTCACACGCACTAAACTTTCTTCCCCAACAATACTGTTTGCAGTGTTATTACCCTATATACACATATTATAAATAAGTATCTACATGTTTTATGCACCGTAACTGTACACCTAAGCTTTTAGTGCGCCCAAAGAGCATAGTGGCCACCCTCTAAACAGCTAGACATATCGTGCAGACGACGTCACCTCCGTCACCCAAATGGCTCCTCCCAGCATAATCCTTTTGCTGTTATTACACTAATACACACATTATATATAAGTATCTACATTTGTGTTCACCATAGAGAACCACTGACCTGGTATGGTGAATGCAAACAATAACAGCTAGCCACACAGTCAGTAAACGATGCTGTCTCCCTCCATCTCTCAGCATCACTCCTCCCACAGCGCTAATTATTACAACAATCCTGCTATTATCACAACCCTGGTTATTTATATCACTGTCATGGGTCATCTGTAATATTGTCATCGCTAAATAATAACAATTATATATTTATTTTGACATTTTTCGGCGATGCTGTGGTCACAAGCTGAACAGCAATGCTGTTCGCTCATGCTGCGTGTGCCGGCCTTGGTTGCTACAACAGTACTGTGCCTCTCACACCTGAGAATATTGCCCACGATTTTTTTTTTTAAATGGCATCTGTTTACAAGAGCCCTGAGGAAGCTACTGTGAACCCCGTGTAGCCGCGGGCCATTTGAATCGGGCCTGGCACCCTATGGCGTTTATATACGCCATGCGCACCGTGGGACATGTTACTCAGGGCGTATATATACGCCATGCGCAGTTTACGGGCTAATAGTGGACCTCGTGAATACCAAGTAGTCAAGGTGTTAGTGAGACTTGGATCTTCCACTAGACCAATACAAGCGGTAGTAGTAGATAAACTTCCTTTAGACCTGCAGGTCACAGGACTAGCTCGCACTACGAGATATCTCAAAAGTAACCGCATGAAGCTAGCAGATCACAAAATAAATTTTGACTGCCTCACAGATGTTGGTATCCTTATAGGCGCTGACCATTATTATAAATTTATAACGGGATGCACCAGACAACACGGAATGAATTTGTTGTCATCTGCTGGAGGCAAATTGCTTACTGGACCGGTGCTTTTCTAACAAAACCCAGCGTCAACCAACCAACAATCTAACAATACAATAGTGGCGTGACTAGGCTTGGAACAGTCACCCCTACATTTCAGAGAAATATCTGAAGATAATGAGTCTGATCCACCTGTACATCGTCTGTGGGATTTAGACACTTTAGGTATTGTCCCTGATAAACCAAGCCCTGATGATATGTGGACTTACCAGCAATATCTGGACACAGTTGTCTATAAGGACAAACAATACTGGGTGAGACTGCCATGGAAATTAAATCATCCACAACTTCCAGTTAATTATTCCATGGCAGCCTCTCAATTACAGTCTCAATTAATACGGCTGAAGAAACAGCCAGACAAATTGAGCATGTATCATCATTTATTTCAACAACAACTCGATAGTAAATTTATCGAAGTTGTTGATAATGATGACCGAAAAACAGGTCACTATTTACCCCATCATGCTGTGGTGAAAGATTCATTGACAACGCCAATACGTATTGTTTTCAACTGTAGTGCCAAAGTGAAGGCAAACAGCGTGTCCTTGAATGAATGTCTCCAAACGGGACCTAGCCTAACACAAAGGCTACATGATGTATTATTACGATTGTAGGCTTGCAAGAGGAGGATCGTAATTATGCCAAATTTCTCTGGATTAAGGACCCACTGGATCTTGACAGTGACGTCATAACCTACTGGTTTGCCTCTGTGCTATTCGGAGCGACTTCCTCCCCGTTTCTACTTCAAGCCACATTTGAGGAAGTCAAATAGCCCTGATAAAACAGAGATCAGTGACAACTTGTATGTCGATAATTTCCAGGGAACTACAAATGATAAATCCAAATTGGTAGAAATTTACCATGAGGCTAACCGTGAGTTATTAGGAACCAATATGCCACTACAATCATGGGCCTCAAACAATAAATCATTAAACCAGATAATCGAGAAAGAATTTCCGGGTTATCAGGTGCCTAATCAATTAAAAGTTCTGGGCGTGGAATGGAACACAGGTACTGACGAGATGAATGTCAAGTCAGTACAAACCAATAATTCAACCCTTACCATGAGAAAATTACTCTCGTATGTCAGTCAACCATTTGACCCTTTAGGCTTACTTAGTCCTATATTAATAAGGAGCAAACTCCTCATGCAGGAATGTTGGCAGAAACATATGGGATGGGATGATCTGTTGCCAATTGAGTTGCAAGATAAATGGCAGATACTCGCAACGAAATTCAATCAGTTAGGTGTTTTGAAATTTCCTCATAATGCTTCAGGACAAAACTTACCCACAAATTTGCACGTTTTTTGTGATGCCTCTGGCAAAGCGTATGGTGCTGCAGCCTACTTAGTCAATAGTGCGCAATCAATTTTACTCACATCTAAAGCAAGAGTTGCTCCAATCAAGAAGAGATCTTTGCCTCAAATGGAGTTAACTGCATTGCTGGTGGGAGTACGATTGGCTCATTGCCTGACCAAGACACTCAATAATATCCACTTTGGTGAAATCGTAGTGTGGTCAGACAATGAGGCAGTCTTACAATGGGTAAGAAATAACAACAATAAAACTCCCTATGTTAGTAATCGCTTTAGGGAAATTCATGAATTATCTGCTGGATATAAATTCAGACATGTCCCCACTAAGGGCAATCCTGCAGATTACTTATCACGAGGGTTAACATTAAAACAGCTAATCAAGCCTTCGATGTGGTTTAATGGACCTTCATGGCATGTTAGTGGTCAGTGGCCCAAACAAAAGCCACAAGTCATAGTGACCAGTATCACTACTCCCATGAAAGACCCAGAACCTCATCGAATCTCAGTTATTAATCCTCACAATTATTCTAACTTGAGTAAGTTATTAAGAGTTATTAAGAGATCAACCTTATCATTGTGTTCATTGCTGTCTTCTTTTATGTGCTAGCCATATGCTGTATTGTGACTACCAATTTTTGTCAACTACCATTCAAGCTGTCATTGCAATCAATCTTATATTGTTTCTGCTGTATTGTGCCTACCAATTTTTTTGTCAACTACCATTCAAGCTGTCATTGCAATCAATCTTAGCTACCTATGTGCTTTAATATACTGTACCTACAATTTTCTCTCATCTTTTTTTTCATTTCATGTAATCTGTTATCATTTTTTTGTCTATAATTTTTGCAAGTATTTACCTCCTTAAAATTTTCTTAGATTAAGGACCTGCCCGAAACGCTGCGCGTGCTAGTGGCTTTACAAGACTGTAATTACCATATTTGTATCCTCACATTCCTTATGTACATTCTTGTATATGCATAAATAAATAAATAAATAAATAAATAAAGAGTGACAGCACATGTGTTTGCCTTTCTTACTAAGATAGGAATCAGACATAAGTTTCCCAATCCTATCCTCTACTGGATCAAACGTGCACAACAAGAGACGTATGGAAGTGAATATGAAAATCTTCCAGATAAATTAACTAAGTCTCTAGGTATCTGGTATGATGCCAACACTCATAATATACTACGATGTGGAGGACGTTTGCTTCATGCAAAAATTGATTTGGATACAAAGAATCCCATCCTTCTACCACGTCACCACATTATTACAAAACTTCTAGTTTTACACCACCATCAATATGGGACGTTGCATGGTGGAGTGTTAGACACTCTCACCGACTTAAGACAGAAATATTGGCTTCCTCAAGGTCGTCAAACTGTCAAATCAATCATTAAGTTCTGTGTAATCTGCAAAAGATACGACGCTCGAGTGTGCCCTTACCCAGGACCTCCACCACTCCCTAAGGAGAGAGTAGTCCATCTTCGTCCTTTTGAGACCACTGGTGTCGATTACACAGGAGCCTTGCTTCTCACTGGCACTCCAGATAAGATACCAGTGAAAGCTTATATTTGCCTCTTCACGTGTGCGACCACACGAGGTGTACATATAGAAGTGACTTCTGACATGAGTGCCGAAGCCTTCATCCAAGCCTTTCGTAGATTTGCAGCTCGCAGGTCCCGTCCCAAACTAATGATATCTGATAATGGTTCAAATTTTGTGGCAGGAGAAGCCTGCCTACGAGAGATATGGAATCATCCAGAAGTGCAGTCTGTCATGCAGAGACGACAATGCCACTGGAAATTTATTGCTTCCAGAGCCCCCTGGCAAGGTGGGTTCTACGAACGTATGATAGGGACTGTCAAGAAATGTTTAAGGAAGACCTTGCATCGACAGAAAATTAATTACTCTGAACTCCAAACACTTGTCGTGGAAATTGAGGCGCAAGTCAACAATCGCCCATTAACTTACCTATCAGATGACTTCTCACAGAGAGAACCCCTGAGTCCCTCACATTTAATACATGGAGGCCTGCTGAGCCCACTGATACCTTTGGCAGAAGAGGATCCCGTCGACCCTTCCCATGTAACCAGGAGTGACTTAATGGAAAGTTACCAACATCTCTCGAGAGTAAGTAAGTAAGTAATTATCAAAAGAAGGCACCAAACCGGGAACGCTATGTAGCACCATCAAATACGCAAAATAATCAGAGGGCGCTAAATATCACCAAGGATGCCAATACGAGAACAAAAACGCATAAGGCGAACGATATCAAAAGTATCCGAGTCACCAAGAATTCTATCGAGGGACAGGTGACCGTGAGGGGCGGTCGGAAAGCAAGACACACGCTCGTCCTGGAAGTCAGGACATTCAAGAAGGACATGCACGACCGTAAGAGGGACAATGCAACTAGGACAATAAGGAGCAGGGCGGCGCTCCATCAAGTGACCATGGGTTAAGCAAGTATGGCCAATATGCAACCTCGCCAGAGCTGTTTCCCACCGCCGGTTACGGTGGAAGGAGGACGGCCACGAGGAAACACAACATTTAAGAGTACGCAGCTTGTTACCAGTAACAGACAACCAAGAAGCCTGCCAACGGGTAAGGACTGAGGAATGGATAACCGGGTAAAAGTCAGAATACGGAATGCCTTTACGAGAGACGGGACAAGAGCGGACAGCTTCCTTAGCGGCAGCATCCGCACGCTCATTTAAAGACACACCAATATGGCTGGGAACCCAACAAAACTCAACCGATTTAAATTTACTGTGAACGAGAAACAGCCAATGCTGGATCTCGACAACTACTGGATGAACCGGATTAAAGGACCCGAGAGCCACGAGGGCACTACGAGAGTCAACAACAACCACAAAGGAAGACTGACAACGAGAAAGCAGGAGACGAAGAGCATAGAGAATAGCATAAAGTTCCGCTGTAAAGATGCTAGTCTCCGGAGGCAAGCGACACATATAAGTGCGATCAGGAAAAACAACAGAGTAGCCAACACCGTCCGCTGACTTAGACCCATCGGTGAAGACAGAAACGGAGCGGGAGTGAGAAGAAAAGTGCTCGAGGAAAAGGCGTTTTAGAACCGTAGGAGGGGTAAAAGCTTTAGTGATACGGGTCAAGGAAGTACAAAACCTCGGAAGAGGGACCCTCCACGGGGGCAAAGAAGGAACAACACGAGGAGAAACATCAGAAATACGAACGGAGAGAGAATCCT
The DNA here is from genome assembly GCF_040958095.1 of Procambarus clarkii. NCBI lineage: Eukaryota > Metazoa > Arthropoda > Malacostraca > Decapoda > Cambaridae > Procambarus > Procambarus clarkii. The sequence goes on from NC_091222.1 coordinate 14,757,602, forward strand.
GTAGGCGAGATAACCGGACAGAAAGAGGGAGGTGGTGAAGAGGAACAGGAACCGCAGGAGGTCTCTAGAGTAATTGAAAGGTGGAATGAGGTGTGGACTCGAGAGTACCTCACAGCTCTACGAGAGTACCACTATGGAGCTTCGAGTCCCTATAATAAAGTTCAACTCAAACTAGGAGACCTAGTATTGGTTGACAGTGATGGACCAAGGTCAGAATGGCCTATAAGCAAAATTGTCTCTATCCACCCAGATCACCAAGGCATCCTGAGAGTAGTACAGGTTTTGTGCCGAGGCACTACTACCCTAAAAACATTTGAGAAGTTGGTACCTCTCGAATTAGCAGAACAAGAGTGTTTAGGAAAACCAACTTCACCTACAGTTTCTGAGGACAACAATTTTGATCCACCGAGCACCCGCCCAACTAGAGCAGCTGCTCAACAATGCAAACGGAAACTACAAGCCTATTATAGCTCTGACTAAGAGCAAATAATTTCCCATCCAATTTGAGTAATCGTGATGATGCTGTGTTGTGATGTCAAGTAACAAATCAGTTACAAGTCACAATGACCCAAGACATTCACCTCACAGTGGATTCTCAGTTACCTTAAATTGTATGATTTAATCCTTAATTTGTTTGTGTAGGCTATCATCTACATCATTATATCATCTATAGCATCTATGAGTTTATAAAACTTTAAGACTTCAACGTCAACACACCACCTGCTTCAATTCACATTGAACGTTATTACGAGGTAAGCCAGTGCTACCAGTACTCTCACGTGACCAGGAAGTGCCCTCAAAGTTTGAATAAGTGCAGTGTCTGTGCCCAGGACCACCATTATAAACAGTGTCGCGTCGATTTCACATGGTGTGTAGTGTGTGGTGGTGATCATATTGCTATTTCTCATCTATGTCCTGTGCGCAAGGATGAAATTAAGAAACTGTCGACAGATGGACGGGTTTCCTCGACTATTCTCATCACATGATTTTCCCCATGAAACTGACAGAGAAGACTGTACTGCCATTGTGATCCAGGAATTGCGTACTAAGTTGAATTATTCAATCGAAGCAAGTGACAAAAAGTCAGCTTATAGAGTGGGTACGAAATCATCTGGTACAAATAACAGGAAGATTCGTGTGAAATTAGATAGCTGCTCCTGCAAGTCAGACCTTATCACTGCTGCAGTCGCTAGGAAATCCAATGTTTATGTGAACGAATGTCTAACCAGATTCAGACAAAATCTCTTATTTAAACTACGTGGAATCTGCAAAAGATCCCCTGCTACTAAACATTGTTTTGTGCGCCATGGTAAAATAATAGCTTGGAAGACTGACTCTGGAAAAACTTATGTCATAACCACTGAGGCACACCTCACTTCTTTCCTGGATGACTGTGGGATATCAGCTGAATAACCAGAACATAATTTGTAGTCTCACATACAACCAAAGTGTACTTAAGCTCTGCCTTTCCTTTCCAAAGGTTTTTATTTTTATTTTTATTTTTTGTTTGTCATCTTTGCCTGTTTTTTACTTTTAATTATTTGGTCTTAGTTAATCCCCCTGTCACTAAACCCAGGGCTTTTTATTACCCTGTTATACTTAAAGTAACTTGGTATTTGTTTCTTGTAATCATTTATTGGAATTAATTAACAGTACAATTGTTTATATAAGCATCTACCTCAGTATCATAGTAAAATCTTCCATATGAATATACTCTCACCTTGTTTATTTTTACACTTAGATTTATATTAGAGTAAATTTCAAGATTTAATTAGATTTACATGTCATCTTTTTTTTCTCTCGGAATTATCTATTTGAGCTCATTTTGTTTTCTTAGGTTCATACCAATTGTTACGACCCTCTCGGGACGCAACGGGGTTCTCACTCTGATGTTGTTAGAGTCAGATATATATATCCGTTCCCAAGCCAGTAGTGGCTATCAAGGGATGAGATCCGTGACGCAAGTAACTTAAAGGGAGTAGGGAAAGAAAGCTAAGAACTTAATATTATAATTAACACCATCACCGATTAAATATATAAAATAAAAGAGTGCACAAGGGGGAGGGGTATTAACACTTTACAAGGGGATTAATCCACAATCGATGTCTTCTGCTGAAGACGCTGGTGCCATAACTCTCGGTGCCGAGTCCTTGGTGCTTTCTTCGTGGCCTCACAACGAATTCTCCAAAGAAGCTGAGTCTACCCTGGCCACAGGTCAGCCAAAACACATGTCCACTGGGGGCACTGCCGTGGAGGCCGACAACCACACGTCCAGCTGGTCTGCTGGCAGGTTCTGAGCCAACAAGGCTGGTACGGCCACCCCACGAACGATAAAAGGGGAACGCCCTAAACAGGAGCCTCGTGTGACACCACAAATCACTCTCCTGTCTTCAGTACCCCAGTGGATGATCGTCTCCAACAGTTGGTCCCGGGTAAATCCTTTTACTGCCACTCCACTGGCAGGCTAACACACCACAGTGTTCTTCCGGGGGGACGACGACACAACAGCTGCAGCAAAGTTCAAGGTATGGAGACTGGCTGCCTCGGGTAGACTGACTCTACTTCCATCACAGCAGTCCCAGGTCAGCTCTGTAAGCAGACACGTCATCAATAACTGGGACACTAAAACACCTCACTTACGGGCTCGGGCACAAACACCTGACGTATCCAGTCCATAGATGGCGCTGTCGTCGGAGCACCACCTCACCAGAGGTCAGTGGCGGCGGTGTAGAGTGCTGAACGGGACTGGAAACTGGCCCTCGTAGCTGATACACGGCATCCTCACCAGGTGTCGTCGGCGTTTGGCGCGGGTTTTCGGGAGCTGACCCACAGATGGCGCGGTCGTTACTACTCCATGCTCGGACGCTGGATCCGGGTTCGTAACACCAATTATAGGATTTTAATTAACCATTACTAAGCTAATTATCTTCAAGATCATTTTACTTTATGATTATTATTTTTCTTATTATTTTTTATTTTACATTCATATTGTCAGTCTCTACTGGTTTTTTGTTTTTTTATTTTATGTAACTTCTGTGTCCTTCCTGGCTATCTATTGGATCTTTATTTTACTTCTAAATTGTTACCATTTTACTGTATTTGCTTTTATTCTTGTGTTTTGCTTTTTCGTGTATCTTGTATCGTGATCCCTCTGCATCTCTATGCACACTGATATTGATCCTGATCAAAATCTTCTGTCTCATATCTACACCAACCAGCACATTGATCATCATTATTGCAAGTATTTCACAGCACACCAGGCTAAAAACAAACTCCAAAATAGCACCTGTTTATCAGTTTACAACCAAAATGTTAGATCACTTGGTAAACATTTTGACGATTTAAATGCATTACTCACAGCACTAGGTACTAACTTATCGTTCATTATTTTAACAGAAACTTGGCTAAAAAAAGACTATACCCAACTCTACAACTTAGCTGGTTATAAAGCCATTCATAACTGTAGGCCTAATAAAAAAGGTGGTGGCACAGCTATATATTACCGAGATACATTTATCTGCAACAGTGTTATTAGTGACAGAGATGACTACTGTGAATATACTTTTGCTCAGTTTACAATTAAATCCCTTAAATCCTCTTTGACTATTGGAGCCATCTATAGATTTCCCAATACTAACATAGCTTCTTTCTCAGACAACCTAAGGAATCTTATTATAAACAACAATCTCAACAAAAACCACATCATTCTGGGAGGAGACTTTTATATTGACCTGGGTCAACATAATTGCTCTCAAGTTGACTATTTCCTTAACAGCATGAACTCCTGTATGCTAATCCCCACAATCACCAAACCTACCCGAGTCACTCAAACATCAGCCACTACCTTGGACCACATATGGACAAACATAACAGCTCCCCACATATGGACAAACATAACAGCTCCCCACATATGGACAAACATAACAGCTCCCCACATATGGACAAACATAACAGCTCCCCTTGTATCTGGTATAATCTACGACAGAATAACTGACCACTATCCTACCTTTCTCATAGCGAACCTGGACATAACACCACCAAAAAGCAAGAAACTTTCATTTAGGCTACACAGTGAATCAGCTTTAGGCAATCTTACAGATGCACTTTACAATATTTGCTGGGATTCTGAATTCAATAATAACCTGGATATAAATTCATTAGCTAACCTCTTCCTCTCCAAAACTCTAAGCCTCTACAACCTTCATTGTCCCCTTCTTACCAAGCAAGTAACTGACAAAAGATTAAACAATCCATGGCTCACAAGTGGCATTCTCAACTCAATCAACAAGAAACATGAATATGAAAAGAAACTTAGGATTGGCCTAGTTTCAAAGGAAGTAGCTAAAAGGTACTCATCAATGTTTACCAGTATCATAAGAAAGGCAAAACTTGCATATTATGTGAATAGATTCAATGAAGCAAAAGGCAACATGAAAAGCACTTGGAAGACAATCTCAAGTATCCTAGGAACTAAACAACACTCACATAACCAAATAAAACTCTACGAGGATGAGGATATACCGTCAACTGATTTAGAAATGGCAAATGAATTTAATAGTTTCTTTTCATCAGTTGGTGCTAATCTTGCCAGTAAAATCCCACAGACTCAGACACATATTAACACATATCTCTCAGGCAGCTATCCAAACTCTCTTCTCCTTTCACCAATCAGCCCGGCAGATGTTGTGTCCATCATACACTCCCTAAAAACCAAGGCAGGGAATACCAGTGAAATTCCGTCCATTGTATACAAGAGCGCCTCCCATGCTCTTGCCCCACCCATAGCCCTACTTATCGGAAAATCCGACACCAATTAATAATATCATACAGGCAGATAATATTGCTGCCATTGTATACACAAGTTACCATAGAAAATGTAACATGTAGTGGAATTTTCCATCTATAGAAAACGGGATATCATTGCCACATACTATTATAAATTCACCAGCTATTCTGCTGGGAATTATTCTTTAATACATTAGTCTTTGGACTTTACCATCCTAAAAACATCTCATATAAATTAACTTAATTATCAATATTAAAATAGAGTAAATGTGACCCTTCTATCACTTACTGTCATCTGGACAATGTAAGCCAGGCATCAGTGAGGAGGGAGTGGTCAGCCATTGTTATTGTTTAAGACCAGCGAGGCACACGGGAGCAAATTCGGCTCCTGTTAATTTCTCTTGGACGAAGTGTTATGGAAACCAAAGGTGTACCATTATCAACACGCTGTCAACAAATACAAGCTAAGTGTTCTGCCAAAACCCATTTATCTAATCATTTTTGGCCATTAATGTCAGTAGATAGGGTGAGCCAGTTAGAATACGAAATCGCCTCATACTAAAGGTAATTAAGCCTTGGTCTTTATGGTTCAATGTACAGTGTTTTCTCTGATACAGCTGTCATATATTAGGATTCTGGCTTCATAGCTAGCGCCCTTTTGACAGGTCAAGACGAGGAAGAATGCTTTGTGTATCAGTTACCAGGGTGATGGAAGCTACCTCACACGAGGAAAATTTGGTGGCTACATCCTAGTTATACCTGGTGGACTAAGGCCTGCTGTACAATAAGATAAGGAACCTCTTCAATGTTTAACAAAATATGTAGTTTAACACTGTAGTTTGATTGGCTGCATATATATAAATTCAATATAAACCCCCCCTAATGTGTAGTGGATCGATTTGTGAGATTATTGCGGAAATACAGTCAACTTAACATCATACCAATTGCTATCGAAATATATAAATTAATGTAAATATAAATTCTATATAAATTCTATATAAATTCATATAAATTAAATAAATATAAATCTCACAGGTCGGTTCCCACACTACTGTTCAACAAATCTATAGAGTGTCACACCTTCCCTGATATCCTCAAAAAAGCAAGAGTAACGCCAGTCCATAAAGGAGGCAATCCGGCGGACATAAACAATTATAGCCCAATATCAAATCTACCCATTCTATCAAAAATATTTAAAAAAATTATTTACAAACAGCTCTATTCCTACCTCGTAAAATTCGACATACTCAGCCTCTGCCAGTTTGGTTTCCGGTCCCAAAAGAGCACCAACGATGCAATCATTAGTCTCCTTGACGTTATCTACTCAGCTCTTGACAAAAATGAGTTTCCGATTGGACTCTTCATTGACCTAAGAAAAGCCTTTGGTACTGTTAATCACAACTACCTCTTACTTAAACTCCAGCATTATGGAATCCGAGGCCTTGCCCTTGACTACATCCGATCCTATCTTAGTGACAGACACCAATATGTAACCATCAATGATACAACTTCTTCCACTCTACCAATTACCGTTGGAGTGCCACAGGGCAGTATCTTAGGACCTCTTCTATTTCTTATATATATAAACGATCTGCCTAATGTCTCTAATATTCTCAAACCTATATTGTTTGCTGACGATACTACCCTTATCTATTCAGACCTCAACCCACATACACTAAATAATGTTGTGAATAATGAATTAAAAAAAGTCCACTTATGGATGTCAACGAACAAACTAACATTAAACATCGAAAAGACTTACTACATCTTATTTGGAAGCAAATCATCAAATGCAATTCAGCTACAGATAGACAACAGATTAACAGATTACTGATTAACATCAGTAATAAAAATGATGGCAAGTTTCTTGGCCTATTCCTAGACAAGAGACTCAACTTCAGCACCCACATTCAACACATAACTAAGAAAGTCTCTAAGACAGTTGGTATACTCTCCAAAATCAGATATTATGTTCCTAACTCTGCTCTCCTCTCACTATATTATGCACTAATCTACCCCTATCATAATTATGGTATCTGTGCATGGGGGTCTACCACTGCAAACCACCTTAAGCCCATCATCATGCAGCAAAAATCTGCAATCAGAATAATAACTAACTCTGCTTTCAGACAACACTCAACTCCCTTGTTTAAATCCCTAAACTTGCTAAATATTAACTCCTGCCACACATTCTCTTGTGTCAACTACATTTACAAAACCCTGTTCTTAAATGCAAACCATGCTCTGAAACTCTCCCTGGACAGATGTAATAGGATCCATTATCACCACACCAGAAATAAATATCTCTTTGATATCCCCAGGGTCAAACTTAATCTGTGTAAACACTCTATGCAAATTAAGGGACCTAGTCTATGGAACTCACTCACTAGTGAATTGAAAAACTGTAAAACTTTTGCCTTATTTAAAAGCAAAACCAAAAAGTACCTAATTTCATCTTCTTTTTTTTTTTTTTTTTTTTTTTTTTTTTTTTTTTTTTTTTTGAGATATATACAAGAGTTGTTACATTCTTGTACAGCCACTAGTACGCGTAGCGTTTCGGGCAAGTCCTTAATCCTATGGTCCCTGGAATACGATCCCCTGCCGCGAAGAATCGTTTTTTCATCCAAGTACACATTTTACTGTTGCGTTAAACAGAGGCTACAGTTAAGGAATTGCGCCCAGTAAATCCTCCCCGGCCAGGATACGAACCCATGACATAGCGCTCGCGGAACGCCAGGCGAGTGTCTTACCACTACACCACGGAGACTGTAAAGACTTCTTAGTTTCCTACACTGAGCTTTAAATTTGCTCTGTACCTAGTGTTACCCAATCTCCTAATTTTTATGTATTTAACCCAAACAACCTTATCATTGTGTTCATTGATGTCTTCTTTTATGTGCTAGCCATATGCTGTATTGTGCCTACCAATTTTTGTCAACTACCATTCAAGCTGTCATTGCAATCAATATTAGCTACCTATATGCTTTAATATACTGTACCTACAATTTTGTCTCATCTTTTTTTTTCTTGCCATGTAACTGTTATTATTTTTTTTTTTTTAAATTTTGCAAGTATTTACCTACTTAAAATTTTCTTAGATTAAGGACCTGCCCGAAACGCTGCACGAACTAGTGGCTTTACAAGGCTGTAATTACCATATTATGTATCCTCACATTCCCAATGTACCTTCTTGTATATGCATAAATAAATAAATAAATATAAATAAATAAATTCGTGCTCCGTCACCATTTAACTTGCAAGCCACCATTTTCCCGGAGCTCCCAGGAGAAGAAGCTGCCCACCAGCGTACCAGTCAATGGGGACCCAGCTCGCGGTCTGGCAGCCAGCCAGCCAACCAATCAACGACCCATGCAGCCTCTAACACTACCAGACTCCAGCCAATCGTCGACCCAGTCTTTGCCACGGCAGCTGCCGGTTACTGCCACCGACCTTTACGCTGCATATGCTATCACGAGTTTAGTGAGTAAAATTACTGGCTCCAATCACCGAGAAATTGTGAATATTCTCAATATCCTCTACAAGGCTAAAAGTCTCCAGACCATTACCGTACCTGATGAAGTCTTCTCCACCTCTGCCTCAGGTTCCACCTCAGTTCCTGACCCTGACATCACTGTAAACGCTGCCACACTTGTAGACCTACTGTCTGCCACTGTTCCACCATTGAGTTTCTGGCTTCTGGCATATACGTTGAGGAATGAAAAGTGGCCTGCTGTAGTTTGTACATGAAAGTGATGGTACTGTGTGTGTACATTGTGTGACGTGCTCACAAGAATGTGCGGTAAATCACTTCTGACGTAAGTTAATAGGCCTGTGGCGTTACTGTTATTATAGGATGCATACCCTCTGATTTTTGGTGGGGTTTTGTTTATCATGTTGGACGTGTAGGGCTCCTGTAAAGCAATTATATCTATGTTGTTACAGGTAACATATGCAATTAGGTCATTCAGTCTTTTGTTGATGCTACGAATGTTCCAACTGAGAAACCTAATGGTCCTTGTGTCAACAGCAGCCATCGTCTTGGTGTTGTTCCTCCCTGGGACTGGTGGTCCCATTGTTGTCCTTGTCCCACTTACACAATGCGTCAATAAGTGACTGTACTACGTAAAAAGCCACACCAACCTGGCGTTTGGTGTCGTCAGGAACATCTGGTGACATCATTAGATTCTTGATCACTGAGCAACTCGGGATGGTCCGCGAGTGAATGCTCAATGTAACATTGTTCCCAGATCTAGACAATCATGGGACAATATACATGGGAGATTTTAATGCTAGACATATTACGCTGGGAGACAGTACTAACAACGATAATGGATGCAAATTTATCAAATATGTTTATGACAACAGATTAACCGTGTATACTACGGATACCCAAACTCATTTATTGGGAGGCAGACTTGATTATGTAATGGGTAGAAACCTTGTGCAAGATAGGATGGAATGTTCGTTGGTAAATCATTTAGTTAGTGATCACTATGCAGTTTCTGCTTCCTATGAGGTACAGTGTGATGTACCTAATAGACATCAGAGACGGAAAATGAATATTCCATATGGCTTGCATGACCACTTTATTAATTGTATATCAAAATGGTATCAAGATTACACAATAACGAATGTACAAGCCTTCTCCAGAGATCTCGTTGATACGATTACTACCTACTATGACACATGGGTGTGTTGGGGAACAGGTCGTAAGCCTAGCAGAAGTGGGCAACACCTACCACCACCCAAGTGGGTCCTTGACCCCGTATTTGTTAAAGAACATGAACGAGTAAAGCAACTTGGAGATACGTACAAACGAACCAAAGCACAAGGTGACTTGCATGCATTTCTAGTTGCAAATAGAGAGGTGAGAGACATGAGCAACGTTATACGTAATAAACATTTTGAAGAGTTCCTACAAAGTATAAATGAGCCAGCAACACTTGTTGAAGTTTGGGAAAAGATACGAAAAATCTCTAGAAGCAACCCAACCAAACCGCTGCACCACAGCCCACTAGAACAAGCAAACATCCTCCTTGATCAATGGGCAATAACATCGAGCTACGACTCACTCCCAATTAACATACAGCACAAACTCGATGACACACGCCCCAACAGACAACGAACCATCAATCTTGCCTGTACAGCTATCGACGTGTCGGACCTTAATGATGTAACTGAATGGGAATTAAATCATGCACTAAAGATGGGAAAATCAACTGCTCCTGGAGAGGATGGTATTACTTACAGTCTACTGAGATTAGTCTCACACGTACCAGGTAATCCACTTGTGGGGAAATTCCAGGCAGCTAATCTCTCTTTTTCAAATTGATTTAATAAAATAAAGTTATGTCTTATTTATTTTCTTAGTAAGTAAGTATTAATTAAGTGGACTGTATGTACTGGTAAACTGCCTGAAATCTTCTTACACACTATTGGGAGGGACAATTGGTAGCCTAAACCACTTTGTTATGGCTCCTTCTTAAACTACCAATTGTTTACCTTTAAATCTGTTATTTCAGTTATTTCATTATATAGTGTACCACATATGGTGGTCTAAACTACTTATAATATAATAATTAATTATAACTACTGCTACTAATATAATGTCTTAGCTGTGCCAGTAGAATGGGCCTAGTAAGGCGTGTAGGTGTAGCCTCAGAATGGGTGTGGCCCTGCCTCTTTGTGCCACGTAATGGCAGCTGGTGGGAAGGACAAGGCTTGGCAAACAAGTAGTTAATTATGTGTATGAATCAACTGTCTGCACAGATTCTTGAAGCTCCTCTCACAATTTACCTGTATGGGATGCAAGGAATTAATCAAAGTTCCCTAAACATATCAATTACAGGTATGATATGAACTGTGATGGTTGTAATGGGGTACACGTACGTTGTAATTTGGGGATCTCCTACGACTTAACCATCTACCCATTAATTAGTATTAAACAGTGCACTTGAATAATAAACAATACTTGGTAGACGGATACAGTCGTTGTTGTGATGTTGTTAGGCTGTGTTGCTGGTGTTGACACGTAAATGGGGTGTCTAGCTGTTTACACCAGTTCTAAGACAGCGTGGTAGGCTGGTCCCCTGTTTGTTGTTGTGTATAGACGCCTTCCTCCCACTCGGGGTAACGCTTTTATGCTCTGGTTCCTCACTCAAAGTAATTTTACATTAACAAGGGAACCTAGCTACTATTTGACGTAAATAATTATATTCAATCTTATTGATTACTTTTTTGTTAACTCTAGATACTAAATTAATCTATTAACAATGTTTCATAATGTAAATATACGATGACTTCGATGACGTCACGGAGTCTCCCATTTTCCATCCTGAAGGGAGTACAGACTAGGGGAGACTGTGTTATTTGTGTGTGTGTGTTGGTTTCCCGACATAATTCCCAGGGGGCAGAACACGGGTCGAAGTCCCGGTAAGGACTGCGATCACTTTATTCTTCTCCCTCAGAATTATAGTGCTGCTTTAATTTGAGTTTACATTGTTGTGCAGCAGTCCGTTGGGGACGTATGTCCCGTACTGGCGTATCGGGTGCTGGAAGTCGTTGTACGTCTTCTTTCCTGGCCAGTTCTGAAGGTACTAATTTCTCTAAAGTTTTGAGAGTAGTGTTGCCTTTGCATTTTACTTTCACTATTCTCAAGATGCCCTGGCTGTCTGGATGAACAGAGACTATTTCTCCTATAGGCCACTCCGAGCGTGGTCCGTCACTATCCACCAGAACTATGTCACCAGGGTTCAAGTTAATTCTGTTATAGGGATTGTTTGCCCCGTAATGATACTCCCTCAGAGCTGTTAGGTATTCACGAGTCCATACGTCATTCCACCGACTTATCACCCCTGAAAGATGTTTGAAACGTTGAACCAAATCACTCTCTTTGACATATGAAGGATCCTCTGATTCCTCATCCGTAAGGGACACAAGTGTTTTGAGAGGTCTCCCATACATCAAATGAGCTGGACTTAGTGGTTCACGCTGCAAAACATCATCAGAGAGGTAGGTAAGTGGTCGGTTGTTAACTCGTGCTTCTATTTCTATGATTACTGTTTGAAGCTCCTGAAGGTCAATCTTTTGGCGGTGTAGGGTTTTCCGTAAAGACCGTTTCACCGTACCAACCATCCGTTCATAGAAGCCTCCATGCCATGGTGCTCTGGGAGGTATGAATTTCCAATAGCACTGCTGTTGAGTTAGGGCTGTGCGTACCTTTGGGTGTGTCCAGATTTTCCTCAGGCATGCTTCTCCTGCCACCAAGTTGGACCCATTGTCTGAAATCATGAACTTGGGACAAGATCTACGTGAAGCAAACCTGCGGAAAGCCTGTAAGAATGCTTCGGCACTCATATCGGGAGTCACTTCTAGATGGACTGCCCTTGTTGTGGCACAAGTAAAAAGACAGATATAGGCCTTTACTGGTTTCTTGTCTTTAGTGCCTGTCAGTGTCAGTGCTCCTGTGAAATCTACTCCTGTTGTCTCAAAAGGATGAATATGTACGACTCGCTCCTTCGGAAGGGGGAGGAGGGCCAGGATATGGACACACTCTGGCATCGTATCTCCGGCATACAACACAGGATTTGATTATGGATTTTACTGTCTGTCTACCTTGGGGTAGCCAGTACTGTTGTCTTAATTCTGTGAGAGTATCTAATACCCCACCATGCAGAGTGCAGTATTTGTGTATATGTAACACAATTAGTTTGCTTACTATGTGGTGACGAGGGAGCAATATTGGATTTTTTGCTTCCAGATCTATGTCAGCATGTTGTAAGCGTCCTCCGCATCTTATCAAGTTATAATTGTCAGTGTCTAACCAGAGACCCAGATCATGTTGTAGCTTCTTAGGAACATTGTCAATTTCTGTCCCGAATGTGTCGGTCTGAGCTCTTTTAACCCAGTACCTTAAGGCACTAGGGAATTTATGCTTGATTCCTATTTTCTTTAGAAAATCAAACACTACTTGGGTGACACCTACAAGTTTGTTCAGTTCAGAGTACCGAGCAGGATCAATTACCAAAGTCCGAGGTAGTTCCAGGTTCTCAGTGGGAACAGTGACATTGGTCACAATGACTTGTGGCTTTTGTTCAGGCCACTGGTCGCTGATTAGCTACTGAGGTCCATTGAACCACATCTCTGCCTTTGTTAATTGCCGTAAAGTCAGGCCTCGGGAGAGATAGTCCGCTGGATTCTCTTTAGTAGGTACATATCTTAGTTTATACCCTGCTGACAACTCTCGTATTTCCTTAACGCAGTTACTCACGTAAGGATTCTTACTGTTATTGTTTTTAACCCACTGTAGCACTGCCTCATTATCTGACCATACTACTGTTTCTTTAAAGTGGATGTGGCTTAAGGCCTTGATCAGATAATGAGCCAATCTTACACCTAGCAGTAAGGCTGTTGATTCCAGTTGTGGCAGTGATCTTTTCTTTAAAGGTGCCACTCTGGCCTTTGATGTGAGCAAATTGGCTTGCCCATTTGAGACCAGGTAAGCTACTGTACCATAAGCCTTTCCTGAGGCATCACAAAATACATGCAACTTAATTGGTTCCTTTTCATTTACTGTTGTGTTCCTAGGGAACTTGACAGACTCTAGGATACTTAAATCTTTCACTAACCCTTGCCATTTTTCCTGTAGGGCAGGTGTTAGAAGATCATCCCAGCCTATCTTTTGTTGCCAACATTCCTGTATTATCATCTTCCCATTAATTAGTATTGGACTTAATAAGCCTAATGGGTCGAAGGGTTTGCTGACTTGTGATAGCAATTTTCTCATTGTTAAGTTAGTGGTATCTGTCTCCACTGACTTGATTGTCAACTGATCGGTTGTCGTGTTCCATTGGACACCTAGTACCTTTGTCATCTCGGGTACTTGGTAGTCGGGAAATTCAGTTGTGATCAGTTGTTTTAATTTGTCATTGTTAGAGACCCAAGACTGGAGAGGCATATTGGCTCCCATTAATTCTCGATTGGCCTCATGGTATATGTCCAACAGCTTACTTTCACTGTTGGCTGTTCCTTGAAAGTTATCCACATACAGGTTTTCGCTAATTTCTGTCTTGTTCGGGCTATTGGACTTCTTCAAGTGCGTATCCAAGGTAGCTTGAAGCAGAAATAGTGAGCTCGTGGCTCCGAACAAAACAGACGCAAACCGATAAGTGATTATTTCACTGTTTGGATCATTAGGATCCTTAATCCATAGGAACTTTGTGTAGTTCCGGTCTTCTTCTTGAAGACCTACCCTAAGGAATGCCTTGCTAATGTCGGCCGTATATGCATAAGTCCCTATACGAAACTTTAACAGCACGTCATAAAGCCTTGGTGTTAGGCTTGGGCCTGTTTGAAGGCAATCATTTAACGAAACACTATTCTGCCCCATCTTAGCACTGCAATTAAATACTATCCGTAGTGGGGTAGTCGCAGAATCCTTCTGAACATGGTGGTGTGGCAGATAATGTACTTCCTTTGGGTTATCATTTGTTACAACTTCGATAAATTTGTCATCGAGCAGCTTCTGTATTATTTCATGGTACAACTTCAAGTTCTCAGGTTGTCTTTGTAAACGTAACACCTGTGATCTTAATTGATTTTGTGCCATGAAGTAGTTGATGGGTAGCTGAGGGTGATTCAGCTTCCATGGTAACCTGACCCAGTACTGATTATCTTTGTAGATAACTGAGTCTAGGTATTGTTTATAAGTCCAGTCATCATCTGGACTAGGTTGTTCAGGGACAATGCCGAGAGTTGCCAGATCCCATAACTTATATACTGGGGGATCAAGCTCATCCTCGGAAATGTCTCTGAGTTGCAGTGGAGACTGTTCTCCTAGTCATGCAACCATTACTGTGTTGGCATGTTGGTGATCCACAGGTGCGGGTTGTTTTAGCCGTAATACTGGGCCTGTTAGTAAATAGCCACCTGCAGATGGTAACACGTTCATACCGTGGTAATCTTCCTTTCCTATGATAAATTTATGGTAGACATCTGATCCCATAAGGATTCCAATATCGGAAAGGTTGTCCGATGTAATGTTATCAGCCAAAGGAATTCCCTTTTCTTCTAGGAATTTGGCTGTTGTTCCTAGACCTTCTATATACAGGTCTGTTGGAAATCTATCTACTACTAGTGCTGGTACTTTTCGTACATAACCTCCTAATCGTACTGTGGGTCGTACTACCCCGTAAGTTCGGGCTCCCGAGTTAGTCAGGAATCCTTTTATGTTTATCCGTGTCTCCTCTACAGGTGTAAGTTTCAGTTTATCTACCAACTCCTTGGATATAAAGGTCAGTTGGGACCCCTGATCAAATAATCCACATACGGTGGCTTTATTCTTTCCATTTCTAATGATCAATCGTGCAGTAGGTAGAGCTGATTTATGGTTAGACCTGGTTGTGAAGACACTTATGTTAGGTAACACAGTACAAAGCTTTACTGATGCTGTAGCTCCTTCCTCCTCCTGTGGTTTGGGAGACTTTATACTTGTGTCCCCACAAAGTGCAGTATGGTGTTGACCCTTATGGCACTTAGTGCAGATGCGCATTGCTGTTGTGCAGTTGTCGGGATGATGTTCCCTTATACACTTGCTACATCTATGTAACTCCTTGAGTCGTTTTATGCGTGTTGCACGATCAGGGTAGCGTCTGCAATTGTACATGGAATGTGATTGCTCACAAAACACACATGGTCTCCAGACATTAACAGTATCTTGAGGAGTCACCGTTTTGGGTGACGCGTTAACTGTAGGTTTGGAGGGACCAACTGCATATGTTCCTACACTGCCCTGATTCCACTTTGTGG
Source organism: Procambarus clarkii (assembly GCF_040958095.1). Taxonomy (NCBI): domain Eukaryota; kingdom Metazoa; phylum Arthropoda; class Malacostraca; order Decapoda; family Cambaridae; genus Procambarus; species Procambarus clarkii. Next base: position 14,773,193 of record NC_091222.1, read on the forward strand.
AGGGGGAAGATGTTTTAGCTTTGTTTGGAGCACTGTTTGTACTCTGTTGTTTACTATTAGTAGCAGACGTAGGTTTAGATGTCATTTTTTCTTCTGGATTAACTCTTTCTCGTTCTATGATGGTTTGTAAACCCTTTGTAATCTCATTTACAGTCAAGGATGACTTACCTACTAATACAAACAACTTATCCAGTATGTCCCTGGGTAATTTCCGTGTCAGACTTGTATTATCCAGTCTGACTCATCCAGGTTCACTTTATTTTTAAGTGCCTTGAGCATGGACTCAAGCTCTAATCTGAAGGTTTGGAGTGAGACTGCAGTATTATTTGGAGGTTTAATGTCTAACAGTCTCTGTGTTAGAATTCTGATAGTCCTTTCAGGTTTAGCGTAATTATCTTTCAGGAGTTGCACTGCATTGTCATAATCATCATCTGTGTGATTTAGATTACAGACTACCTGATACGCTTCATCCTTCAAGACACTCTGTAAGTATGTAAACTTTGTTGTTTTTGGCACATTAGCATTAGAATCCACAGAATCGACAAATTTGCTCCAGAAACCGTCCCAACTCTCGTCTTCTGTTCCAGAAAAAGTTGGTAAACTAAGTGATGGCAATTTGACTTCTGGTGCTGTCTGGTTCTGGGAAGTTGTGGTTACAATATTTATATTAGCTTTATGGGCATGTATGATATCATCAAAGTATTGCAACTGTGTAAACATTGTATCTTCATAATCGGAATGTTCTTGTATAACATCTTGTAATGTTACTCCACCAACACTGGTATTCTGAAGTAAAACTTGATATTCTTTCATTTGTTGCAACACACGGTCATATTTGTTCCGTGCAAGCCTAAGATAATTTTCCAATGCTACATAGTTAACTGGAGTTTGTTTACTCATGTTTTCACATGTGCTAATCTGCCGTGATAAATGATCCCTCAATCCTGTGAGGGTTATTTGGACATTTGTGACAGTAGACATCTTGGAAGTACTTGTTAGTTGTATAGACTATATTTAAATATACACTGTAAAATCATACACACTATAATTTGAGTGGTAGACCTGTATCAATGCTGGTATCCGCAAGTTAGCCCATCATTATCACTCTTGGCTGGTACAGAGACACAGGTTAACACTCAAAAGGTGAAATGATTATAGTTAAATTGTACTAATGTTATATTGATATCATATTGACAACACAACTCGGGTTGTCTTAAATACTGCATAAAAATATGTACTTGCTAGGTTGTAATATGTGTTCAACTCTAGACAAGTGCAAAATTCTTACCCTTACACCAGGTTAGCACAATAAATTAGACTAGGTTGCTGTACAATACCAGCCTAAAATGTTCTACCCTTGTGCAAGAATTAGTAGTAAATGATGTGGCATGCAGTAAATGTTACAGTAATGGCAATAATAATGCAATAATTACAAAAAAACATATATAAGTAACTTATAAGTAAAGTAGCCTCTTATCAACCTCTTGTAATGAAATGAAAAAAACACAATTGTTCCTTTGGTACTGTCAGAACAATAATAGTGCTTGTTGTAAGTTCTGTTTGCTATGAGATTGAAAAGTTAGGCTAGAAAATGCAAAAAATATAGCAGTGTCTTCCTGCTATAATGTGTAGGTAATATTGCACTATATGTATGTATAATATCTAGTTCAAAGAACTAAATAATCCGGTTCCGTAGGACCAAATAATGTGGGGAAATTCCAGGCAGCTAATCTCTCTTTTTCAAATTGATTTAATAAAATAAAGTTATGTCTTATTTATTTTCTTAGTAAGTAAGTATTAATTAAGTGGACTGTATGTACTGGTAAACTGCCTGAAATCTTCTTACACACTATTGGGAGGGACAATTGGTAGCCTAAACCACTTTGTTATGGCTCCTTCTTAAACTACCAATTGTTTACCTTTAAATCTGTTATTTCAGTTATTTCATTATATAGTGTACCACATATGGTGGTCTAAACTACTTATAATATAATAATTAATTATAACTACTGCTACTAATATAATGTCTTAGCTGTGCCAGTAGAATGGGCCTAGTAAGGCGTGTAGGTGTAGCCTCAGAATGGGTGTGGCCCTGCCTCTTTGTGCCACGTAATGGCGGCTGGTGGGAAGGACAAGGCTTGGCAAACAAGTAGTTAATTATGTGTATGAATCAACTGTCTGCACAGATTCTTGAAGCTCCTCTCACAATTTACCTGTATGGGATGCAAGGAATTAATCAAAGTTCCCTAAACATATCAATTACAGGTATGATATGAACTGTGAGGGTTGTAATGGGGTACACGTACGTTGTAATTTGGGGATCTCCTACGACTTAACCATCTACCCATTAATTAGTATTAAACAGTGCACTTGAATAATAAACAATACTTGGTAGACGGATACAGTCGTTGTTGTGATGTTGTTAGGCTGTGTTGCTGGTGTTGACACGTAAATGGGGTGTCTAGCTGTTTACACCAGTTCTAAGACAGCGTGGTAGGCTGGTCCCCTGTTTGTTGTTGTTGTGTATAGACGCCTTCCTCCCACTCGGGGTAACGCTCTTATGCTCTGGTTCCTCACTCAAAGTAATTTTACATTAACAAGGGAACCTAGCTACTATTTGACGTAAATAATTATATTCAATCTTATTGATTACTTTTTTGTTAACTCTAGATACTAAATTAATCTATTAACAATGTTTCATAATGTAAATATACGATGACTTCGATGACGTCACGGAGTCTCCCATTTTCCATCCTGAAGGGAGTACAGACTAGGGGAGACTGTGTTATTTGTGTGTGTGGTTGTGTGTGTGTGTGTCGGTTTCCCGACACCACTATTAGTGTTGTACAGAATGAGTTTACGTGAAGGAGTATTACCTGATGCTTGGACAAAGAGTGTCATTGTTCCTATCCCCAAACCACACTCAGATAATTATAGACCCATATCTTTAACATCGTGTGTTTGTAAAGTGCTTGAACGTATTGTTCTAAACCGACTCATGTATCGTATACAGGGGCACCTGTCACCCCAACTGTTTGGATTTTTGCCTGGGCTCAGTACACAACACTGTTTTGCTGAGTACTTCGCACATATTGAAGCTTCCCCCCAAACAGTCTTCATCGACCTAGCAGCAGCTTTTGATACAGCAAACAGAGAAATCATACTGGAACAGCTTGCCGAGCTGGGAGTACAAGGAAAATTACTGAAATGGATAAAGGGTTATTTGTCTAATCGAACAGCATATGTTTTGTTTAATGGTGTTAAAAGCACAGAGAGCAAACACTTTGAACTGGGAACTCCACAAGGAGGGGTCCTCAGTCCCTTGTTGTTCAACGTTCTGATGCATAAACTTATTAAAGATCTTCCAACTAATAATGAAGACACTGTCATTTGTTATGCTGATGATATATGTTTACAGGCTGCCACCGAGCCTAGAATGCAAGTTCTGCTCGATGCTTTTGCTACTAGAGCTGAGGAATGTGGGCCTCCTTATCTCTGTACAGAAAACTCGTGCCCTCATTCCATGTGGTATTCCACCACCCAATTATCATATAGATGGGCGAGCACTTGAGAACTGCGAGTCTTACAGATACCTTGGTGTCCCCATTAACGACCCTGGGTACCTTTCTTCTCTCAAGAGGAGACTTTGGGAGAGATTAAAGCCCTTGCGGGTCCTTGTTGGTGTCAATCATGGGCTTAACGTGAGACTTGCTAGAATGCTTTATGTATCATTTATACGCTCTGTGATTGACTACAATGCTCTACATCTCACACTGTATACTGACAAAGAGCTGAAATCTCTTGAAACCTTGCAAAATGAAGCTATGCGTCTCATCCTTGGGGCTCCAAAGTCCACGAGAATAGTTAACATGAGAGCAGAGTTAAAATTACCTACCATAAGTGAGAGAATCTTGTCTATTAGCACAGTTTTCGGCGTGAAGGCATTGAGTAGATCTAGACAACACATGAAGTTTCAAGCTAAACTTTCTAATATGCTACACTCACCTGAGGTCTATAGAAGAAGAACGAAATCTGATTATGTATATTGGTTCTTCAAGGTAGCCAACTCCATCAAAATATTAAATATGTACCCAACTCGACTAATGATTAATCAGCCAATTACTCCATGGGATAACTGGGATCTATCAGTTGATTTTGTAAATGCGCCCAAGAAAGATAGTGTGCACACTACATTGTTAAAACAGTTAACACTGAAAAGCATCACTGAAAGTACTCAGAGTATGGGTAACGATGTTTATCAGTGCTATACCGACGGCTCTGTAGAAGAAGGTGGACGATGTACCGGATGTGCATGTAACATATTTGAACAATCTTCTCTCGTACATACAGCAATGAAGCGCGTCAATGACTGGGCAAGTACAACTCAAACCGAACTTGCAGGCATATACCTTGCCACTGAATTTTTAAAAGACAAAGGCAGTGGACTTATATACTGTGACTCGCAGAGTGCACTCCTGGCATTGAACGCACATAGTAGTGACACCCAGAAAATAGTCAGTGATATTCGAATGAATGTTTTAGCTGCCAAAGAAAACAGATTTGTGATTAAATTCCTATGGATACCATCACATGTTGGCATCTCAAGGCATGACACTGTTGATATGCTTGCTAAGTCAGCCTGCAGAAAACCAGTGGTAGAAATTGATATGGGTGTTTCATTAGCAGTGACAAAGAGAATACTTAAACAAATATCTAATGAAAATCTCACCGACCTAACAAATTCTCAAAGACCTGAAATTTGTAGCATTAAATATTATGATAGATATCGTGAGGAGACATTTACATATGGGACTAATAGAATAAGAACCCGGCAATGTGATGTTATAGTGGCCAGAATACGCCTGGGACATAGACGTATCTGGCAGCTTTCTCAAAACCCAAATGTCGAGTACACAATGTGTCAACTTTGTGAAAGAGAAAACATGCACTCTCTTGAACATTATATTGTAGAATGTCCCATACTGAGTGACTTTCGCCCTCCTGGGCTAAGGTATGCTGAACTCTATAGTTACTATATGAGAACTGGAACACTTGATGATATATTGGACTTGTATCCAAAATTGACCATGTAATGTATCAATCATACAATGTATGTATATGATGTAACTATATAAGCTGAGCTTGTAAAAGCACCTTCATCATCTTCAGTGATTAAGTGCTTAATTGCACACTAGTTTCTTTATCAGCTACCTCACCCTGTCAGGGTAAATGAGACAAATGTATGTGTATGTGTGTGTGTGTATGTATATGTATGGGTATAAAGCATATATGGAAGCTGATCAGAATTACATTTCACCTTTGTGAATGTACATTAATGACACTATGTAAAAGACACATCTAATACTTTATGTAGGGCATACGTAAATCTGTGTATCTATGTATTTACGTATGTAGGTTAGCTTAGCATTTTAAAAGCACCGAATCACCTTCTGTGGTTGAGTGTTCAATAAACCCTTGAACTGTATGTTTAACACTTCTCTAACCCTGTCCATGGAAGACAGAAGAAAATGTATATATGCTGGTTAGCATTGTAAATGTGTGGCCACGTCTGTGGTAGAAAATAATAATAAAAAAAAAAAAAAAAAAACTGTTCCACCCACTACTCCAGCTGCTGCTGACCCTACACCAGCTGCTGCTGACCCTACACTGCTGACTCTACACCAGCAGCTGCTGACCCTATAACAGCTGCTGCTTATCCTACGGCTGCCTGATAATGACAATGCTGCTGCTGACAATACACCAGCTGCTGCTGACCCTATACCAGTTGCTGCTGACCCTACACCAGCTGCTGCTGACTCTATACCAGCTGCTGCTGACCCTACACCAGCTGCTGCTGACCCTACACCAGTTGCTGCTGACCCTATACCAGCTGCTGCTGACCCTACACCACCTGCTGCTGACCCTACACCAGCTGCTGCTGACCCTACACCAGCTGCTGCTGACCCTACACCATCTGCTGCTGACCCTACACTGCTGACCCTACACCAGCTGCTGCTGACCCTACACCAGCTGCTGCTGACCTTACACCAGCTGCTGCTGACCCTACACCAGCTGCTGCTGACCCTACACCAGCTGCTGCTGACCCTACACCAGCTGCTGCTGACCCTATACCAGCTGCTGCTGACCCTACACCACCTGCTGCTGACCCTACATCAGCTGCTGCTGGCTCTACACTGCTGACCCTACACCAGCTGCTGCTGACCTCACACCAGCTGCTGCTGACCCTACACTAGCTGCTGCTGACCCAACACCAGCTGCTGCTGACCCTATACCAGCTGCTGCTGGCCCTACACCAGCTGCTGCTGACCCTACACCAGCTGCTGCTGACCCAACACCAGCTGCTGCTGACCCTACACCAGTTGCTGCTGTCCCTACACCAGCTACTGCTGACCCTACACCAGCTACTGCTGACCCTACACCAGCTGCTGCTGACCCTACACCAGCTGCTGCTAACCCTACACCAGCTGCTGCTGCTGACCCTACACCAGCTGCTGCTGCTGACCCTACACCAGCTCCTGCTAACCCTACACCAGCTGCTGCTGACCCTGCATCAGCTGCTGCTGACCCTACACCAGCTGCTGCTGACCCTACACCAGCTGCTGCTGACCCTACACCAGCTGCTGCTGTCCCTACACCAGCTGCTGCTGACCCTACACCAGTTGCTGCTGACCCTACACCAGCTGCTGCTGCTGACCCTACACCAGCTGCTGCTGCTGACCCTACACCAGCTGCTGCTGCTGACCCTACACCAGTTGCTGCTGACCCTACACCAGTTGCTGCTGCTGACCCTACACCAGCTGCTGCTGTCCCTACACCAGCTACTGCTGACCCTACACCAGCTGCTGCTGACCCTACACCAGCTGCTGTTGCTGACCCTACACCAGCTGCTGCTGACCCTACACCAGCTGCTGCTGACCCTACACCAGCTGCTACTGCTGACCCTACACCAGCTGCTGCTGACCCTATAACAGACTCAGTAGAGCCGGTAATTAACTCTACACCAGACGTCAACCCTTCTGTACCTGCAGATGATTTTGTTGAATATGCATATTACAATAATGCAAGTGACTTGAAGTTTACTCTTGCACAGAAACGTATCGCGACTCAAGAATTTAACATTGACTACGAAAACGGACTTCGAGATGCCGGAACTTGCAAAGTGAATTGGTAAATTGATGCTAACACAGTCCGTTACTGCACTGATGTTACCTTACTCAACCCTGACCTTATTGACCCTGCATACTTTGTGAAGTATCCAAAACACGCCGCCCGGATGAAGAAAGAAATTCAAGAACGTAAGGAAAGGGAATCTTCAACCCAGTAGAGCCACCCAGCTCCTCTTCCTACCAAGTCTTCATTGCCGGATGATGCTCCAGCTCCTGACCGGTCTCGGACATTACTGTGAACAACGCTGTGCCTACTGCAGCTGCAACACCTGCTCCTGGAACGGTAGCAGCCCAGAAGCCGGCGACTTCTCATCCACCATCTCCTTCTACATCTTCACCCACCGTTCATACATCCACTGAACCTTCTACATCAGCAACAAGTCCTGCTGCTACTACTAAACCATCAGGAGCTCTACCTCCATGATCCACATCTGGTTTTTACTCATCCGACTCATCGGATGAAGATGTTTCTCTGGGAACACCATCTCCACCTTCACGGAAATACCACTTCTCAGCTGCCGATTTCCTCCACGACACTACACCAACAACTTCCAATGATAGCACAACTATTACAACACGAAGTCGGACCGCCAAGACCAACAAATAGAAGACGAAGACCAAAGATCAGAGTTTGCTGCAACCATCAAGAAAGAAGTAAACCACTGACGTAAGCAACCTTCAACTACCATCAGCTGCCAGCAGCTTGCGAGTCCGGCACCTGAGTGTACTGCAAATGACGCCCCACTCAACCCTACTTTTGGGCTACCGATCTTTCATCTTCCCTCTTCACCTCGTCTCCAGTTCCTCGCTCGCTCAAGATTTCTTCATCCTCGCCCTGTTCTTCCAATCCCTGCTTGCCAACTCTATGGACATTTTCAAGCTTCAAGGATCCTCACTCTCTTGCACGGCTTCTCCTCGCTCTTGATAACCTCCTCCCCAACATGACATTTGTGAGTATTACTGTACGTTGTAAGTTTTCTTCCCTATTAAATACTACTGAATTAGTTGTTTTCAATGTTATGTTAGGTTTGACTTTATTATTTTTCTACAACATTTGTGTATGAAATTGCTTTAAGTTTTAGTAGCAGTTTTAAACTATAACTAGCAAAGAGCGTTTCTTATATTACCTACGTGAATGTTTTAAGTGATAACTAGATAACATTTAACAGGACCAAGGGGTTATTCAATGAAACCGCTGTTTGTCTGAAGGAAACAATCACTTTACTGAAAGAATTACTTTGAGACACTTCTGGTTTCTAAGATTACTCATAATTATATGAAGGCAGAATGAATAAAAACCGGGTTTACACTTGTCAGTTTGCGTTTTTGCTGACCGTCGCTATGCTGTTCGTTACCATTGGGACTACCAAGGCTCACGTTAACATTTGTCATGCTTCTCCACAAAGTGCGCGCGTTGTTCGGGCACCAAATTCAAGCGTTAGTGACTCTGATCAAAACGCAACTAAAACTACACAAACTGATCCAAGCAATAGTACCCATCCTTTGAATAATTCACATACCCATTAGCTTCAGCAGGCTACTGTGGTCTCTGGTGATACAATTACCACAGTCTCGGTTACTGTCGGCAAGTCTCCACGCCAATGACAGCCTCCACGCCACTAGCACAGAGACGACGACTTCTCCCACACCGGTGAGTGTCGGCCTCACCCAGCACGACACCTGCTCGATAAACCTTTGAAGTGGAATATGATAATTAAGGGCACCCTAGTTTCTTAATATGATTGATTTTATTAGTAATAAATCGGCATATTATCAATTTATATTAGAATTCACGTTAACAACAACGAAGTGTATAATAGTTTAATTGCGTTTGTAGCTATAAAGAAATGTATGTAAAATAAAATTTACCTTTAGTTTACCTTTAATAAGCACTCCTAAGTACAAAGCATTTGTAAAAACCTGCCTTGAAGGTAATTGTTAAAAGACAATGTCTGAGACTGTAGCACATGGCTACATCCGTACCCCCATTCTCAACATCAAATGCACCGCTGTGGTGTGGCTATATGGTGTACCGCACCCACAAGGGTGTACCACTTCCTGCATTCATTCGACGGTCTGGTGAGAGAGTGAACAATAGATGAACCCAGTGCCTTGATCTCTTCCATGAGTCAATGTACTTGCTTCCTGATCTTCCAGCTTGATCCGCGGCTCCCGGCAGGTTGCACCCTACTAGCATAAAGGTTTATTTTTGTATTAGTTATATATAAAAGTTTGTTTACATGCTTGTAAAGTCACTAGCATGCACAGTTTCGGACAGGTCCTTCATGCTAATTCCTCCCCCCCCCCCCAGAAGCCCACCTGCGCTGCTGTTGAGTGAGGACGTGTCGCTTGTCCGCTCCGGCAGTTTGTGGTCGTTGCCGTTTTCGCCAGCAGGGGGTGTGGCGGTGTTTACCCTCCCTGCTGTTCCTGGTGGTGGAGACGTGGCGTGTTTTGCGATGGGCGGCCCTATTCCCGCTGTCGTGTGGTTAAACTCCATCGGATTGGAGTTTACTGGCCGTGCTGGTTACCCGCTGGTGGACGTGGTGTTGAGTGACATACTTCGTGTCCCGGTTGGGGACGTATATGGCATTGAGCTGGTAACTGCTCACCGTGTTGTTATCAAGTTTGTGGGTGAGGCGGTGTACCGTGCATTCTTACGGAGGTACGAGGGACGTACTTTGCAGTTACAGGACGGCACCGGGTCTGTGACCATTTCAGACCATAGTGGTGCTGTGACGTATGTCAGTGTTCATGGCGCCCTCATGGAGTTTCCTGAGACTCTCCTCCGGCGATTCTTCCAGAGGTACGGCTCCGTCGTCAGTGTGCGGATGAACTCCCTGTCGTCTGACACGTATTTGGGTGTGAAGACCAACATTCGGACCCTCGGGATGCGACTGAGGTCGGACATACCGTACTCTGTCCGGCTGTTGGGGTACTACGTGCGTGTGTTTTATGCCCGGCAACCCCGTACTTGCTTCCGGTGTGGCTTGTTGGGGCATCAGGCTGCCGGGTGTACTGCTGATCCGGTCGCTCCTGTGAACTTACAATACAACAATACAATACAATTTTATTTAGGTAAGGTACATACATACAATAAATTTTTACAAGGATTGGTTGACTTATAGGTAGAGCTAGTACATACAATGCCTAAAGCCACTATTACGCAAAGCGTTTCGGGCATGATAAACTTAAATGACTAGCTTAATACTAATTGAGCATAATGAGTAGAATGAAAACAAGAAATGAAAACATAGATGAAAAAGCAGCACAAATACAATTATGTCGACAAACAGCGCTCTTTAAAGAAAAACAGACATTGGTTGACAATAGAAGGGTAAGGTAGGTTACAGGGAATTTATTAGGTATAGCTTCGTTTTTAACTTAAACTGGTTGAGAGAGGTACAGTCTTTAACATGGTTTGGAAGGTCATTCCACATTCTGGGCCCCTTGATTTGTAGAGCATTTCTAGTTTGATTAAGTTGTACCCGAGGAATATCAAAACTGTATTTATTTCTGGTGTGGTGCTCATGGGTTCTGTTACAACCTTCTATGAAGCTTTTGAGATCAGGATTGGCATTATAGTTTAGCGTTTTATATATGTATAATACACATAAGAGAATGTGCAGTGACTTAATGTCTAACATATTCAGAGATTTGAGTAGGGGTACCGAGTGATGTCTGGGGCCAGAATTGGATGTTGTCCTAATAGCAGCTTTGTGTTGAGTAATTAGAGGACGTAAGTGATTTTGGGTAGTAGAGCCCCAAGCACAAATACCATAGTTGAGATATGGATAGATAAGGGAGTAATAGAGAGTCACCAGGGCAGGGCGTGGTACATAATATCTGATCTTAGAAAGAATGCCCACAGTTTTTGAAACTTTTTTTGATATGTTTAGAATGTGTCCCTGGAAATTCAGCTTGTGGTCAATGAGAATTCCAAGGAATTTGCCATTTAATTTGTTACAAATTTGGGAATTGTTTATTTTGAGATTTATTTGATTAGAGGATTTATTGCCAAACAGAATATAGAAAGTTTTGTCAATGTTAAGGGTGAGTTTGTTGGCAGTTAGCCACAGATGGACTTTATTTAGCTCAGTATTTACTGTGACATTTAGAGCAAGGGGATCAGGACTGGAGTAAATGAAGGTTGTGTCGTCAGCAAATAGAATTGGTTTGAGGTGTTGGGAGGCATTTGGAAGGTCATTAATGTAGATGAGAAAGAGGAGAGGGCCAAGTATGCTGCCCTGGGGAACACCAATGTTGATGGGTAGGGTGGGAGAAATTGTATTATTCACAGAAACATATTGGAGCCTGTCAGTAAGGTAGGATTTGAGGTATTGTAGGGAGTGTCCTCTGACTCCATAATGATGTAATTTAAGAAGAAGGTTTTGGTGGTTGACAGTATCAAAAGCTTTACGCAGGTCCACAAACAACCCAACAGGGAACTCATTTTTATCAAGAGCTGTATGAATCGAGTTAAGCATACTAATAAGTGCATCGTTAGTGCTTTTTTTGGGTCTGAAGCCATATTGGCAAGGGCTAAGTATATTGAGTTTGGCTAGATATGAGTAAAGCTGCTTATAGATTAGTTTTTCAAAATTTTTTGACAAGTTTGGCAGGATAGATATAGGTCTGTAGTTGTTAACATCTGTGAGATCACCACATTTGTGGACTGGCGTTACTCTCGCTTTTTTTAGAATATCTGGGAAGGTTTGGAGTTCAAGTGACTTGCTGAAGAGCAAAGCAATAGCAGGGGCTAAAGATCTGGAGGCTTTTTTGTAAATTAAAGTTGGTATCTCCTCAAGGGCACCAGACTTGGTTTTAAGGGAAAGGATTATCTCATTGACGTCAGTGGAATTAATAAAGTTAATAAAAGAATTAAACAGTCTCCGTGGTGTAGTGGTAAGACACTCGCCTGGCGTTCCGCGAGCGCTATGTCATGGGTTCGTATCCTGGCCGGGGAGGATTTACTGGGCGCAATTCCTTAACTGTAGCCTCTGTTTAACGCAACAGTAAAATGTGTACTTGGATGAAAAAACGATTCTTCGCGGCGGGGATCGTATTCCAGGGACCTGCCCGAAACGCTACGCGTACTAGTGGCTGTACAAGAATGTAACAACTCTTGTATATATCTCAAAAAAAAAAAAAAATAGGCTTTAGGTACAGAGACTGTGGATAGTTACCTGTAAGATAGTCCTTAATGTCAGTACTGGAAGATGGAATATCATTTGCAAGGGATGAACCAATGGAAGAGAAGAACCTATTGAACTCAATAGCAGAATCAGAGGCTGAAAGCTGACCATCGTTTTTAGACAGGAGAGTCGGTTTGTTATTTAAAGACTTCTTTTATCCCAGTATTTGTGAAATTGTTCTCCAAGTTTGTTTAATGTTGCTCTTTATTTGGGTAAATTTATCTTCGTAGTATTTAGTTTTGGCTCGTCTAATTATCTTAGACAGCAATAATGAGTAATTCTTTGAGAATTCTTTGGAGACAATTCCTAACCTATACTTCTTCTCAAGGTCATGTTTTTTATTAATAGATTTAAGTATTCCCTTTGTAAGCCAGGGATTGTTAAGCCTTTTGGTTGTGACTTGTTTTGTAAGCATAGGACAGTGGGTATTATAAAGGCTAAGAGTTTTTTGAAGAAAAGATTGCACTGCTAGGTTGATGTCCACTATGTTACCTAACTCGGACTCCCAGTTGACATTATCAGCAGCAATTATAAAATTGTCTATAGCAGTTTCATTGTGTAGTCTAAAACGTATCTCACTTGACTCAAGAGGTGGTTTGCTAATGTTAGTTAAGAGAAATGTGGGGTAATGGTCTGTAGTGCTATCGGTGATTATACCTGAAGTAGGTGGAGAGGTTATGTTTGTCCAGATGTGATCTAGCGTCGTGGCAGTGCTATCAGTGATTCTAGTATGTCTAGTGATTAAGGGTATGAGGAAGCAGGAATTCATACAGTTGAGGAAGCTAACAGCAGTAGGGTGTTCAGGCTCGCAGAGGTCAATATTAAAGTCCCCTGCGATAATTAGGTGGTTTTTGTTCAGACTGTTATCAAGTATTAGATTTCTAAGGTTTGAGTTGAATTCGGACACATCAGTGTTAGGAATTTTATAAACTGCACCCACAGACAGGACAGACTCGGCACCCTTGACTCTGAAGCTGGCGAAGATATACTCCCCATAGCAGTCTCTGGTTCTAATTTCTTTTAAGCATGTTAGTTCTTGGTGGTAGTAAAGAGCAGTGCCACCACCTCTCTGAAGTTGACGACAGTTGTGAATTGCTGAGTAGTTAGGCATGTTAAAGAGCTGAGTAGTATCCTCTTTCAACCATGTTTCAGTAAGTATAATAAAAGAGAATTTGTAGTCAATAGCTTCAATCAAGGCACTAACATCATCGAAGTGTTTACCTAGGGATCTAACGTTCAAATTGATTACAGAGATATTGTGATTATGAGTTAATACATTGTTTACATCATGTGCTGCAAAATATCTGCAATTTAGATCATTAAAGTGATTATTGTCATAGATAGTGGATAAGAGGTTAAGTTCTGGGTCTATACTTGTCTGCATATAAAAAGCTGATTGCAGGAAAAACAAGGAAAGAAAGGCAAATTACAAGGTAGAAATAAGCTATAAAATAGGGAAAAAAATGTACACAATACTGTACAAAACAAACACAAAAGGGGCTTACAGGGGTACAATGGAGTAAGGGAGTATGGCTAGGCTAGGCAACCTAGGTAATAAATGAGATTAAAGAAAAAACAAATAAACATGGACTATACAAAACACAAGATATAGAAATACAAAACAAAAATATAAACAAGACTAAGCAATACAAAAACAAATTGAGCAAAAATGAAAAATGAGGTAGATTGCTTACAAGTACTCTCAGGTACACTGTAAGTAACAATTTGCAATTTGAGATGCAGGCAAAGCCAGGGGTACAATGGAGTAAGGGAGCATGGCGAGGCTAGGCAACCTAGGTAACAAATGAAATCAAAGAAAAGTTGAATAATAAGCATAGGCAAATTTAAGCTAATGATTATTAACTATAAATAGTTCAGTTATGACTGTATAATTAATAAGACCTGAAGAACTATTAATGCACTCAATTAAATAATTTCAGTAAATGACTAGTTAAGAGTAAGTTAAAATTTAAGTCAGAAAATGAAACAATGAGACTTAGGAAACCTAGCCCCACTAGTTGACAGGGGGTTAATTAAGTTAATTCACTGGGAGTGATAATGAGCTGAGACAGACCACATTGGGAGAGGAAAGTGTTGAGGTTCTCTTCTTTAGTAATTGTGAACATTTTGCCCTCTGCGGTTTTTCTCACCTTTATCAGTCCATCTCTAACGAAGCACTGATGAATCGCATCTGTTTTTTTTTGACGGATTTGACGCAGGCGGTAGAGGAGTTGCTGTCTGTTCCTAGTCAAGCACTCGTTGATGTATAATCCCTTCCGTTGGGTTGCAGCTGTCCGGACTAGATTGGATTTCGTGAACTGGGAAGACAGCTTCAGGCGAATTTTCCGTTGGTTTTGACCTGATGGATTCTTTTTGCCTACTCTGTAGGCAGCAATAACGTCAGATTTGTTTAGAATGAGCTGCAATTTGTTTTTTAAGAGATCCTGAGCTATTTCGACACAATTTTCACCTTCATGTTCCACAGGTATATCTTGGGACGACACTATAACAGAGTCTAGCAGCTTTTGCTGGTCTTGTTCATCCTGGGAGACAGAACGCTGGGCTGAAAATGTACTGATACATGCAGTCATTTTGCTGAGAGCTTCCTCCTGTTTTTTTATGGCTTCATCAGTTTTCAGAAGGTTGTTTTCCTCACGGAGATCAATCAAATCATGCTTGTTGTCAATCATGCTTGTTGTCAATCATGTCAACTTGTTCCGTAAGGAGGATTTCCCGCCGCTCCCTCTGGAGGAGGACTCCGGGGGTGAAGAGGTGAGCGTCCCGTTCGCTGCTGCAGCTTCCCCGGCGGCGCCTGCCGTTCCTCCGGTTGTTGCCGTCCCTCCTCCGGTTCTTGAGGTACCGTCGGTTGGTCTGCCTGATCCTGTCGCTGCCCCAGCTGCTCCCGTGGGCCTTCCTGGAGCTCCCTGTGTGACGTCGCTGTCTTCTCCCTCGTCTTCTGATGCTGCGCCTGGCCCTGTGTCCGTGACTCGGGTCCCGGATGTGCTTGGTGCTGGGGTGGCTGCGGAGCCTCCTGCTGTGTGTGGCCCGGTTCCCCCTGTGGTAGGGGCTGCTGCCTTCCTGTCGTCGGTTCCTTCAGCTCGTGGTACCCGTGTTTCTGGGTCACTTACCGGCTCTGACGATATCCGGCCGGTGCCCAAACGTTCCCGGCGTTTGTCTTTTTCCTGGGCCGACGCTGGTGACTTCAGTGACTGTGGGGCTTCGGATGTTGACAGTGTGGATACGGATGCGTCGATGTCTCCGCGGTTCATGGTGGCGGAGGTCCATGTGCCTGCCGGTGCTAGTGCCTGTGTCTCGGACGTGCCTTCGGTTCTTTTTCCGCCGGGGGACTCTCCACAGAGGGGGGTGGTGGCTTCCGCTGCCAGGGATGGTGTGGACTCTGGTGCTGGGCGTGGCCTGGTGGTGACGTTACGGAAGAATGCGCGCCGTCCGGGTTCCCTGCTGTCGTCTGGTGGTATGCCCGGGGCCGCGGGTACCCCTGTGGTGTAGGTGCGCGTTGGGGCCCTGGGGGACGTGTTGCCGGCGTCTGTGATGCCACCGGGACACTGGCCGAAGATTGCCGAGTTACTGCTGTCTGACGGCCCGGAGTGCTTTCGTGGGGGACAGGTTCCCTTCCTGTGGGGGCGAGTGGCGACTTCTCGCCTCATGAGTTCTACCATCTGGGTCCCCAGTTTGCAGGTGTTTGAGCCCCGGTTCCGGATGTTATGGCGTCCCCGGTGGATGGACGAGACCCTTGGCAATGGGTGCTCTGGGAGGCGTTCAATGTAAGATTCCTGCGGGCCAAGTTCCTGGGCAAGTATGTGCTCTGATTTCTTGTGTATTCGCTCTAACATGCTGTGTGCCCTTCTGGCTGTTTGTTTGCCCTGTTCTATTCTGTGCTTCTGCCTCTCCCTTTGTGCATAGCTTTGCCGTGTAACATATTAGTTTCTAGTGCTTGGCGTCACTCGTTTCGCGTTTTGGCTTAGCATTTCGTCTTTCCTGGCTTTGCGATTCACCCTTCACGGGTACGCCGGGGTGCATCCGATCCCACGATCGTCGTCTCCCCTAACTCAACAACAACAACAACAACAACCCCCGCCCCCAGAATACGACCCACCAGATAACTTCACCGGGTACACATTGACTGCTGGATGAACATAGACGTTCAGTCGCTACTTCCCCGACAAGGATACGAACCCAGGCCAAGGCGCTCGCGAAGCGCCGGAAGTGTTTTACTATTGGGCCACCGGGACGGCCATCTGTGTAGTGGACTGTCTAGTGGTTTTCATATCGCCGCCCCACCGACGGTGGGATCTGTGGGGCTTCACTGAATTGGTGATGAACTGGATGGCCAGTTTTGTCAGACATGGTTTTTGAGGAAATTATAACAGTCTCTAGGCAGCTATTCGTACCCGGTCTGCATCTTTATTGATTGATGAAGATTAAGCCAACCAAGAGGTGGCATGGGCATGAATAGTCCGCAAGTGGTAGATTTTTTTTGAAATATATATATATATATATATACATATATATATATATATATATATATATATATATATATATATATATATATATATATATATATATATATATATATATATATATATATATATATATTATTAAATATGACCGAAAAACTAAGATTAATAATTCTGACACGAATTTTCTCGATCTTTCTAATGTTTCTTTTCACTGTTGATGGTAATTGAAAATTGCGAACTTCTGCATGGGTACCATCGAGCAAAAAGTCTTAGTCGACATGAACTTGAAACCGGTCATATACTGCAGATATGTTGACGGCATTTTTACACAGGTACCTGATGTCAGACATCTGCAGGAGCTGAAGGAGGCATTTGAGCAGAGTTCTGTGTTTCGTTTCACTTACGAGATGGAGAAGGATGGGAAGCTGCCCTTTCTAACATAGGAATGTGCCTAAATGCCAACAGTGACTGCCCAGACAGGTACAAGAGGAGTGTTGTTAATGCTTATGTCGACCGTGCTCTCAGCCACAGCTCAGGATGGAAGCAAATCGACGAAGAACTCTGTAGGGTAAGGCAGGTCCTAGTCAACAACGGCTTCTCCAATGGTTTCGTTGAAGACATCATAAGAAGGAAAGTGAAACGCCATGCAACCTCAGAAGAGACAACTAACACAACACCTATACCCCCTATTAGACTATTTTACAGGAACTTCTTTTCCACAGCTCATAAAACGGAGGAAAGGGTCCTGAAAGATATTGTTAATAGAAACGTTATCCCTACAGACAAAAATCTGAAGATACAACTGACGATTTACTATAAAACCAAAAAAACGGCCAGCCTACTCGTGAGAAACTCTCCAGACACAAAGCAGAATGCTTTAAAAGAGACCAACGTCGTCTATGCCTTCAAATGCCCTCTTGGGGACTGTAAGCCTAAAAAAACTCAGTATATAGGCAAGACAACAACATCTCTTTCCAGGCGATTAACGATGCATAAGCAACAGGGCTCCATTAAGGAACATATAATCTCTTCCCACAACCAAACCATCACCAGAGAAATCTTAGCAAACCACACAGAAATCATCGATAGATACAGCGATAGTAGGCGGCTTGACATCTGAGAGGCACTACACATCAAGAAGTCAACACCAGCAATCAACAGCCAATTAATGCACAACTATATTCTACCCACTTCAAGACTCTGCTCCAATATAGAAGCATCAAGAAATATGGGCCAATAGGCCCTCTGCAATTACTTCCATTCTTACCTTCAATACCCACTGTTTCGTGTTCTATCCTGTGTTGAAAGTTTTGTTCACCTCATCCAAAACTGTTGTAACATATCACCTCACCCAAAATGCGGGTATAAAATGAAAAATTAAAGCTGTTTAAATCATAGCATAGTAAGAACTCTGTTTAGTGTTTGCAGGTAATAGTTGTGTGTGTGTAAACTAAAAGTCTTTGAAAATGTAATAAGTTATTACGAAACGCGTTCAAGTGTCATGTCACACTAGAAATAAAAATGAATTTTGGAGAATTGATTTTTCAATTACCATCAACAGTGAAAAGAAACATAAGAAAGATCGAGAAAATTCGTGTTAGAATTATTAATCTTACTTTTTCGGTCATATTTAATAATATATGTCTACAGGAAAGACTGCTACCAAAATATACTAAAATATATATATATATATATATTTCAGTATGTTTCTGTCTCCGTATGTTTCTGTTTCAGTATGTCTCCAGTATGTTTCTGTGAATAATACAATTTCTCCCACCCTACCCATCAACATTTGTGTTCCTCAGGGCAGCATACTTGGCCCTCTCCTCTTTCTCATCTACACTAATGACCTTCCAAATGCCTCCCAACACCTCAAACCAATTCTATTTGCTGACGACACAACCTTCATTTACTCCAGTCCTGACCCCCTTGCTCTAAATGCCACAGTAAATACTGAGCTAGAGAAAGTCCATCTTTGGCTAACTGCCAACAAACTCACCCTTAACATTGACAAAACGTTTTATATTCTGTTTGGCAATAAATCCTCTAATCATATAAATCTCAAAATAAACAATACCCAAATTTGTAACAAATTAGATGGCAAATTCCTTGGCGTTCTCATCGACCACAAGCTGAATTTCCAGGGACACATTCTAAATATATCAAAAAAAGTTTCAAAAACTGTTGGCATTCTTTCTAAGATCAGATATTATGTACCCTGCCCTGCCCTGGTGACTCTCTATTACTCCCTCATCTATCCATATCTCAACTATGGCGTTTATGCTTGGGGTTCTACTACCCAAAATCATTTACGTCCTCTAATTACTCAACACAAAGCTGCTATTAGGACAATATCCAACACTAGCCCCAGACATCACTCGGTACCCCTACTCAAATCTCTGAATATGTTAGATATTAAGTCATTGCACATTCTCTCATGTGTATTATACATATATAAAATGCTGAACTGTAATGCCAATCCTGACCTCAAAAGATTCATTGAAGGTTGTAACAGAACCCATGAGCACCACACCAGAAATAAATACAGTTTTGATATTCCTAGAGTACGACTTAATCATACTAGAAATGCTCTTCAAATCAAGGGACCCAGAATGTGGAATGATCTTCCCAACCATGTTAAGACAGTACCTCTCTCAACCAGTTTAGATGAAAACGAAGCACTACCTAATAAATTCCCTGTAACCTACCTTACCCCTCTGTTGTCAACCCATGTATGTTTCTTGTTTTTTTTTTGTTTTTTTTCAAAACAACGCTGTTTGAATGTAATTTTCTGTATTAATTTGTAATTGTATTTGTGCTGCTTTTTCAACCATGTTCCCCCCTCTTTTACCTCTATTTTTATTTGTTCTCAACACATTTTATTCTTTTTACCCATTAGTTTTAAGCTTTAGTCATTAATGTTTTTCCTGCCCGAAACGCTTTGCGTAATAGTGGCTATAGGCATTGTATGTACTAGCTCTATCTATTAACCCAACAAACCTTGTAAAATCTCTTTATGTATGTACCTTACCTAAATAAAAATTATTATTATTATTATTATTATTATTATTATTATTATTATTATTATTATTATTATATATATATATATATATATATATATATATATATATATATATATATATATATATATATATATATATATATATATATATATATATATATATATTTATATTGTTGGAAAGTGTTGGAGTGTAGATGTTCAGCAGTCCTCCAATGGCAGGTGTCAATGCCTGGTCACACTTACAAAAAAAAGATAGACTGCTTGCCTGTTGTCTGTGGTAAGTGAGAGGGAGGAACACGTAAAACACAAAGTATGAACAATGAAACTTTAATATATACTTTAAACATAAATAAAAATAAAGACAAATCTCGGGGAAATGAATAGTGCAATTAAATAACAAAGATAAATGCAAAAACAATGTGAGACAAAATAGTAAATGGTAAAATGGTGCTGAGAATATTGGCTATGGCTGAGACCTCCCTTAGTATACAAAAGCCAGAGAGCTTAGTATGCCAGAGAGAGATGTCAACTCTTAGAGCACAAAGAATATTCTGAAGTTGATGGCTGGTCCAGGCTCAGAAATCGACTCAGGTAGATGGCGCTGAGGTGCAGTGTGCAGGTGTGCGGTCAGTGAGTCACCAATCAGGAGCAGGCAGGCTGGGATGGGTAGTTGGCTGGTTGACGACGAGCCGGCGTGGAGGGTGTGTGGAGTAGGGGGGTTCTTAGGTACGTTTTGCCTCCTGGTCAAAACGTTTTGTGCTACTGATGGACATATCTTGAATGTAGCATCTTATACTTGTAGACTTAATGTAACTTCAGGTAGGGAAGAGCAGGCTCAATCTCTCTTGAAAGAGATTATCGTCACAATATATTTTATATATATATATATATATATATATATATATATATATATATATATATATATATATATATATATATATATATATATATATATATATATATATATATATATATATATGCAAACAAGCCTGAATGGTCCCCAGGACTATATGCGACTGAAAACTCACACCCCAGAAGTGACTCGAACCCATACTCCCAGGAGCAACGCAACTGGTAGCTACAGGACGCCTTAATCCACTTGACCATCACGACCAGATATATGGCCTCTGCTTTGAAATACAAAGCGGAGATGTTTCTGAAGAGGGGAACAAAGAAACAGTTGTGCAGTGCGCCCCGCGCAGATGCGCGGGAAGTCTGGGGCCATATAAATTCTGAGGCAGAAAGGGGCTCACCCCCACTTCCACCCGACCGTCGCAGTACTCGAAACTGTAAACACAGAAGTTTAGCCCGCTCAACTGTTCACCCAGCATGGACCTTACACCAGTTCCTATCGACAACGACTCGGAGCGACCCGTCAGGGGCGTCCTGCCCTTCTCAACATTTAAGGTAGTGTTTGTGTTGTTGGCGCGCCGGACCAGTGTTTGTGTTGTTGGCGCGCCGGACCAGTGTTTGTGTTGTTGGCACGCCGGACCAGTGTTTGTGTTGTTGGCGCGCCGGACCAGCGTTTGTGTTGTTGGCGCGCCGGACCAGTGTTTGTGTTGGTGCGCCGGACCAGTGTTTGTCTCTATGTTGGCGCACGCCCTGAAGCACGCCTGTTGGTTCAGCCTTGATGACCAAATGCAGGTGCAGTGGACCTAGAGGGGAGGTGAACCTCGGTGTTATGGGGCACTGATTTTTCTCCAGTAGGTTGCTGTTATTTGAAGCACAATCGGGAGGCCTGTCCACCACCCCACCTCCTCCAACTGCTCAGCCCTGTACCTTAAGCTCCCTCACCTAGTCGACGTGAGGTATGTTGCTTGGGCGACTTCTGTTGTGCCGTTATATATTATTTACGTTCTTTATATAAGTGCTTCTTTACAGTCTAACTGTTAGTCATGGTTCCTCACGCTACAATATTTAGTGTAATTTTACCTTGGCTTTCGCCCCATGCCTATATTTATATATTGGGTAGTGCTGTTATTGTTGTTCCAGGACATTTAATGCTCAAGCCAGCTCCTATTTAGCCCTGTTGCTTTACCCTACTCTAAGCGCTGGCTATATAAAATATTATATTATTGTCTTTCAGTTACAATGTGTTATGCCTCACAATTTATTTATTAATGAATTTAATGGTGTCAAGCTGCATGTTTTCTTTTGCAGGTTTTACATTTAGGTTTGTTTTAACTTTTGCTTATTGCCTATAAGTTATTAGGTAAAGTCAGCTAGGTTAGGCTAGCTGCAGAGTCACAGGCCTCTGGCCCCTAGCTTTAAGTTTTCATGGACTAGTATTTTTCCATAAGTTTCCTTAACTTATTACTGAATTTAATGCAGTGTCAAGCTGCATGTTTTCTTTTGCAGGTTTTACATTTAGGTTTGTTTAACTTTTGCTTATTACCTTTAAGTTATTAGGTAAAGTTAGCTAGGTTAGGCTAGCTGCTGTGCCACAGGCCTCCGGCCTCTAGCTTTAATTTTCTTGGACTTGTGTTTTTCCATAAGTTTCCTTAATTTATTAATGAATTTAATGCAGTGTCAAGCTGCATGTTTTCTTTTGCAGGTTTTACACTTAGGTTTGTGTAACTTTTGCTTATTACCTATAAGTTATTAGGTAAAGTCAGCTAGGTTAGGCTAGCTGCTGTGTCACAGGCCTCTGGCCCCTAGCTTTGTTTCATGGACTTGTTTTCCATAAGTTTCCTTAATTTACTAATGAATTTTTGCAGTGTCAAGCTGCATGTTTTCTTTTGCAGGTTTTACATTTAGGTTTGTTTAACTTTTGGTCATTGCCTATAGGTTATTAGGAAAAGTCAGCTAGGTTAGGCTAGCTGCAGTGTCTCAGGCCTCTGGCCCCTAGCTTTGTTTCATGGACTTGTTTTTCCATAACTTTCCTTAATTTATTAATGAATTTTATGCAGTGTCAAGCTGCATGTTTTCTTTAGCTGGTTTTACATTTATGTTTGTTTAACTTTTGCTATTGCCTTTAAGTTATTATGTAAAGTCAGCTAGGTTATGCTAGCTGCTGTGTCACAGGCCTCCGGCCTCTAGCTTTAAGTTTTATGGATTTGTTTTCCATAAGTTTCCTTAATTTATTAATGAATTTTATGCAGTGTCAAGCTGCGTGTTTCTTTGCTGGTTTTACATTTATGTTTGTTTAACCTCTGCTTTGCCTTTAAGTTATTATGTAAAGTCAGCTAGGATGTGATAGTTGTCGGGATCGGCACCTTGCCCCTTGCTTTAAGTTTATTCTGGCCCTGCATTTATGTTTAGTTTCCTCAGCAAATTTCCTGCATTTTACATCGCCCTTGCTGCATGTTTTTACTTTACTGGTTTACAATTCTTTGTTTAACTTATGCTTCACCTTTAAGTTAAGTAAAGTTAGCTAGGATGCCCTAGACGTTGTCTTCGGGCCTCATGCCTCTCCCTTTAAGTTTATCTTGGACTCGTATTATGATTAGTTCCATCAGCAATTTATTACTAATTATGCATTGCCTAAGTGCATGTCATTTTACTTACTGTTTTACCTTTATACTTGTTTCCTTGACTTTGTCATAAAGTTATTAAGTACTGACGCTAGACAGTACCAGTTTCGTTTACCAGTACCAGTAAACGTTTTCCAGTCGTTTTGTCTGCCCGGTGTAGCCCAGAAGAATCTGCAGCCTCCCGGCTGCTGGCTTATCCAGACATGTGTGGCCTCCCAGGCCGCTGGTTATCAGACGTATTGTCTGCTCGGTGTAGCCCGGAAGATACTGCTGCTTCCCAGGCCGCTGGTTTATTCAGACGTTTTGTCTGCCCAACGTAGCCAGGAAGGTTGACAGCCGCTGCCGTCTTAGCTGACTGCGTTCAGGGGCTGCTCTCCAGCCGACGTCCTTCCTGTGATGAGTTAAGCCGGCGATGTTATTCAGGTATTATATATATATTGGTCATATAAATACACGGCCTTTCTGGCCGCGGGTTTATCCAGACGTGTTGTCTGCCCGGTGTAGCCCGGAATATACTGCGGCCCCCCAGGCCGCTGGTTTCTCCAGACGTTTTGTCTGCCCAATGTAGCCACGAAGGTTGTCATAGCCGCTGCCGTCTTCGCTGTCTGCGTTCGGGGGTTCATGTCCAGCCGACGTTCTTCCTGTGATGAGTTAAGCCGGCGATGTTATTCAGGTATCTTATTTACATTGGCCATATAAATATGCGGTCTTCCAGGCCGCTGGTTTATCCAGACGTGTTGTCTGCCCGGTGTAGCCCGGAAGTCACAGTGGGCCCCCCAGGCCGCTGGTTTATCCAGACGTTTCGTTTGCCGGTGTAGCCCGGAACGTTTCCACAGCCACCGACTGTGGAAACTTACAAGTGTTAATCCCGTTTCTCTAACGAATTATAGTCTAGCTTTATTTTGAGCATACTTTGTTTTGCAATTTATAATTATTTATAATTAGTTATAATTAATTATAGTTATAATTGGTTTATAATTTTATTATTTACACCATTTATTTACGATTATTCATATAATATAATTTATTACATTGTTAGGCTTTTCCAACGACGTCGTCCCAGCCGGTGTTTTTCCTACAGAGGATGGGCCAGCTGGTGGCTCGGCCGTAGCTGTTGCAGCGGGCGCCCTCACAGACTCGGTTAGTTTCAGCAGACGATGTTACAGCTGCTAACGCCCCAGTTCCATGTTAGGCTTCCCGGCAGCCGATGCTTCAGTCATGAAGCTCCAGCTGAAGCGTTCCACCCGATGTTGCGCCCATCATTTTATCACTCTTTTCAGTTTTGTAATTCTTGCTTTCCCAGCTTCATGAATTGTTCCCGTTATTTTCTAGGACAGTTATATTCCAGTCTTTAGCCTAAATTGTCTTGCAGCTGGCCCTCTACTTACCACTAAGGTCTTCCCTGGTGGCCAGTTTCCGCTATTTTCCTCCCTTTATCAGATGTTGATGCTCCAGCTGTCGATGTCCAGCTGCAGGTGCCCAGCTCCGATGTTCCAGCCGCTGCTGGCAGGATTTTGCAGTTCAACATTCGGCAACGGTCGTTAAGTTAATCCATTATTTTGCACAATTTTGACTATTGGTGTTTGTGTTACATGCTACGTTAATGTGGGTTTAAGGTCCAGGTACTACCCACGTGCATAATTCTTTAACTTTAAAACCCGTGCTTATTGTACTTGAGTTATTAACTAAGCCAGCTAGGTTGTGCTAGTTGCCGTGTCACAGGCCTCTTGCCTCTTGCTTCAGTTTCCCTGGCTTCACATTTTCCTCTATCCTACTCACTTTATTCCCGCTCAGGATGCTTTGTCTTGTGGCATGTGCCTTTTACTGTGTTTACAGTATGTTTGTTTAACTTTTGCTTTGCCTTAAGTTATTAAGTAAAGTCAGTTAGGATGTGCTAGTCGCGGTGTTACGGGCCCTTGTCTCCTGCTTTAAGTTTCTGGCTCTGCATATATGTTTAGTTTCCTCTGTAAATTATTACTGTTTACGGGTAGCCTTGCGGCATATTTGTTGTTTATCCTGGTTACGTTATGTGGTTTATCATTTACGGCCTAAATGTTTACATTTACCCTATCACAGTTTAATTCATTTGATGCCCTCCCAACACCAGCTGCAGGTTTTACTTCCCGGTGGAATTTTATGCTTGTTCGCTCGACTTTGTTTAAGTTGTTAGGTAAGGCCAGTTAGGCTGAACGAGTGGTTACTCGCTGTCTCAGTTATCTCTACCTCAAGCTTTGACGCCCTGGTGTTGTGCGGTACGCCGTTTTGGTGATTTATAATTTATATTATTTGTGAACAATTTTAAAATATATCTTATGATTGCTAGACTTTCAGTTATGAGTTGTATTACTTCCGCAATTTATAGCATTGCTTTCGCTTCATGCCTAAAAATTTGTTATTGTTGGACTCGTAATTATGATTCGAATTTAACACGGCAAATTTTTCCCGCAATTTACACTTTGCTTAAGTTTCGCGTTCAATTTGTTATATTAAGGGACTTTCAATTAGGATTTGTATCAATCTATTGCTTTGCCTCTGCGCCATTAAGTTAATTTCAGCTAGGGTACGCTAGTTGCAGTGCATTCGGGTTGGGTCTCCCCTCATTTTTTTCCTCTGGTTATTTCGTCCTATTACACGCGTTCCCTCATTATATATTCTAAATATTGTGCATTATATTTGGCCACCCATTCTTCATCGTTTCGGCAGTACATTAAGATACATTTGGAATGCTACAGAGAAGTTTAGCATGGCCTCGCGCACGGTGTCATGCAAAAACTGGCCATTCGGCCTTCCATACGGCAAGCATAAGCCAGTCAGTTAGCATGATGTCGGCCAGCATGTTGTTGGCCATACGGTCGCTAACGTTCTTTGGCCATCCGGCCTTCTGGGCTAATTTACTCTTCTTGTTCCTTCGCCATTGTTTTCTTACTACGTAATAGTATTCTATTTAATTTAACCTCATCTATCATTAGGTTAGGGGCCCTTACCTCCAACTGCTATTCCATCCCCTGTGCTCTGCCCGCTTGGCGCACAACGTCGGCTCCTTATGTTCCCTTTTTCGCAGCCACAACAAGCCGGAACCCCCCCCCCCCTCCCCCCCCCCCCCCACCTTCCTCACCCTACTGCGGCGAGGAAGAGAACGCGAGCCGGATATTCCTCTTATCACCGTTACAACGCACGCAGCGGCGCCGGGATGCAGCCGCCCAGGGCCTACGTTAATACTATTATCTTCCCTTATTTTCTGGGCTATATGGTAGTATTAATATTATTCCGTATCGTTACTGTCATTCCAGTATTATTTTATTAAGAATATAAATTGTTATTATGGTTTGGCGTTGCTTTCTTAATTTCTTCCATTCTGCGGCACTTGCTGTCATCGGTTATTTACGATATTACATTGTATTCTTACATTGTACGGTTATTTACGACATTGTATTCTTAATATTATCCTTATTACAGTTACTGGATGCCAGTTCCCTGCCGTCGATTTCACTTTGCTCCTGTTCTAAAAGATGTAGCCGAAGTTCACGGCGTACTAGCTGCGGCTTGCAGACGCTCATTGACAATACAAGACTACACTCAGCGGCCACTTAAGGCAGACTCCTTGGCTTCTATTCAGCCGTCTGGAGGCAGAGATGGGATGGAGACCAAGGGTAATGTTCCCCGCTCACATTCTACATCCGCTTAGGACACAAGCATGTTATAGATTTTGCTTTAAGAATTGGTTCTTATTCCAATTTATTGTTTATGTATATATTGCTTTGTTGTATATACCCGTTCTTGGTATATGTATTGTTTATATTATCAAGCTTTATAGTGTTTCGTATTATCCCTGCTTATAGTTGCTTTGTGCTTCCTTGCTGTTCTCCTACTGGCTTTCTCCCACCTTTGATCCTAGCAAAGGTACTTCCCCCTTCCGTTTGCTGGAAGATTCTTAGAATTGTTAGCCCCCTTCATTGCTACAGTAGAGTTATTCGGAAAACTCTTATTCATCCAGGATTGTTAATTAAGGAATCTCTTAATTCCTGCTGCTGGGCCCCTGTGGGACATTTGGGGCTTGAATCTGATTATTTAAATATTAATGTAGTAAATTAAATTACGAAGGACCACCCGCTTTTAAAGTAAAGAGGGAAACTGAGAATTTCTGATCATTAGATAATTCCTAGATGAACCAGTAACTATGGAAAAAATACTAGAGAATATGATCATAGAAATAATTAATGGGCTGTATAATTAAATGAATCAAACCCTCAAACACCTACATTGGGGGGTTATTACTGGAAGTAAGTACGTCCAGGAACTAGTGTGGTTCGTTCACTAATCCAAATTATAATAATCTAATCCTATGAATTATAGTGAAACTAATGTCATTACCATGAATGGGAACATAGAATATAAGTATAGTAATGATAGTCACAATAAACACACGTTAATCCAAAGAAATTCTACATATAAGTAATTTCAGGAATCTCATGAATTAATACAAAGAAATCTTAGCTTAACGATGATTCCTTTTATGTAAGCCACGACGATTCCTCTAATTCCCTGGGCTCGGCTGGCTGACGAATGGGATGGATTAACATGGGAGAAGGCGGCAGGGAGAATTCTTCTCTCGTGCTGCAAAACAAATATTTACAGTAGCACCAGCTGGATCCCTTCACGATTAAGGTTAGTGTGGCCTTGTGTTAGGGGCCGTGCAAATTTTTGTTTTTTTCCAATTTTTTTTTTTTAATTTTTTTCTTTGGCTGGGAGCTAAAATTGTTAGTGATGTCATCTGAAATGCAGAGACTGGCAATGGAGCCTTCAGTGGTAGAGATAAAGAAACTTAAAAAGTCTAATTTAGTATTGTTAGGCAAGGAATTTGGCCTAGAATTAAATGACGCGGATAAAAAGTGGACTTTGGTGAATGAAATATTACAACATTGTATTGATGAAGAACTATTGGCAAGTGATACACCTTTATATCAGCCTAGCCAAGCAGAAAGTGCAACTCATAGGGATAGAGAATTAGCTTTAGAGTTAGCAAAAATAAAATTAGAGGAGCAAAGACTCAAACCGAGGAGGCTAGAATTAGAGCGAATGCCACTGGACCGCCACCTGCCGGGGGTTCAAACCCC
Source organism: Procambarus clarkii (assembly GCF_040958095.1). Classification (NCBI taxonomy): domain Eukaryota; kingdom Metazoa; phylum Arthropoda; class Malacostraca; order Decapoda; family Cambaridae; genus Procambarus; species Procambarus clarkii. The sequence continues at coordinate 14,801,659 of NC_091222.1, forward strand.
AGGCATTATGAGAAAAAGCATAATTTGCCTGAATTTTCCGAGTCGGACCCTGAAAGGTTTTTCAACCATTTTCAGAGATTGGCCATGTCCATGAACTGGCCAAAGGAAGAGTGGGTGAAATCCTACAGGGAAGACTTAGGGGTAAAGCACAAGATATTTTATAAACATGCCTGACGACGAGTGTTTTGAATATGATAAAGTCAGGGAATGTATTTTGCGGGCATATGAAATTACTCCTGAAGCTCACCGCCAAGTTATCGCAACCTTAGGCCTACTCACAACCAACCGCTCACTGAATTTGTTAGTGATCAAATTAGATTGTTTGATAGATGGATTCGCTCGGCGAAAGCCGAAACATACGAGGCTCTCAGGAACTTAGCTTTAATGGAGCATTTTATAGATATTATGCCAGAGAATGTTTCACAGTACATTAAAGGAAGGATAGAGTTAAATTCTAAAATAGGGGATTTGGCCAAGTTGGCAGAAAACTACCAATTGGCGGGCAAAAGGCCCAATAAAAATAATTATACCCCACAGAGTAGCAAAACTTATACCCACAGCCAGTCCAGACCAGCTCATTCTAACCCTTTACCTAATGCACCTTCTGTTTCAGACATAACTAACCCTGTTAAAGTGTCTAGCCCCACAAGCACCTAAGGAGAACCGAAGGGTAATTCTGTTAGTAATGTCTCTTCTCCCCGACGTTTTTGTGGTCACTGTAATCGTCAAACCACACTATTAGCCGTTGTTGGCAACTGTACCCGGAAAAAAGACCCAATGCTCTAGTTGTGACACAGGGCTTGAGGCCTTCGGAAGGGTTAGGGAGTATGACCTCCAACCCACAGTGGTTGGACTTGCTTACCCCATTCTTATCGAAAGGGAGACTACTTTTGTCTGAGGGTTCTTCCTGGAAGGACGTGGTGATCTTCCGAGACACCGGTGCCATCCAGACTTTAATTTTAGAGAGTGCGTTGCAAGGTGCCAACACTCTCGACACTAGAGAGGTGGTACTGGTCGAGGGTGTCACTAGTGATACTCGAGCAGTACCCCTCCATAAGGTTACCCTGGAATCTGATTTCCACAAGGGTGTTTGTACAGTCGGAGTCACTTCATACCTACCTTTCCCTAATGTTGACGTAATAGTTGGTAATGATTAGCAGGGGATAAGGTAGGGGACTCAAGACTGCCTATTATGTTGCCTACCCCCTAAGGTTTGCCTGATCCACCCGCCGCAGAGGATAATGTTGTGTACCCTGCGTGTGCGGTGACCAGGTCTATGGGACTTAAATGTAAGGGCAGCCCTGTGCTTGCCAAGGTGGTAAATCCCGAGGTCACGAGGAGCTTTCCGAGTGGTGAAAACCAAGTGGACCTCGCGGACACATTCATGGCCCGACTCGATGACGTGGCCGAGGACATTGTGGAGAGCCTGCCACCGCCATCTACCGAGAGTAGTGGGGAGGTGGAGAACACTGTTGAGCCTCGGCCAATGGCATCTGACCAAGGCCTAGATGTCTCCTTGAGTGAGTTACAGAAAGCTGACCCCACTCTTGCAGATTGTCATGAAACAGCCGTCTCTATGGAGGAAATTGTAGACGCCAGCAACTGGGTACTACTACAATGATTGGATTTTGATGAGAAAATGGAGACCACAGAGTGCTCCCTTGTCAAATGAGTGGGAGGTAGTCCACCAGGTTATGTTGCCGACCTGCTATTGAGAAAGAGTTTTGGCAGCTGCTCATGATGATCCTATGGGGGGACATCAAGGTATAAATATTACGTATCACAAAATTTTAAAGTATTTTTTCTGGCCCAAGCTGAAAAGCGATGTGGCAAAATTTTGTAATGCGTGTATTGTTTGTCAACTGGTTGGGAAACCAAACCAGACTCCACCTAAAGCTCCTCTAAAGCCTATTGTCGTGCCAGAGGAACCATTTTCTCATGTGGTAATGGACTGTGTTGGACCATTACCTAGAACTAAGTCTGTAATATTTACCTAATTCACAGTGATGTGTATCACTACTTGTTACCAGAGGCTTTTGCTGTAAGGAACATCCGAGCAAAAACTGTTGTTGCTCGTATGTTGCAATTTTTTTCCACTTTTGGACTGCCTCGGGTCGTGCAAACTGACAATGGTACTAATTTTAAGTCTGATATTTTGAGCAATTTTGTAAGGAACCTGGAATAACTCATAAGGTTTCCAGCCCATACCATCCACAGAGTCAGGGGGTAATTGAACGTTTCCATCTAACTCTGAAGCAGATGTTGAAGACATCGTGCGAGAGTTCCCACACCTTCTGGGATGAGAATTTACAGTATGTTTTGTTTGCGGCTAGAGAGGGATTACAAAGTTCACTGGGTTGTTCTCCTTTTGAGTTAGTCTTTGGCCATAAAGTTCGTGGACCCTTGCAAATGTTACAGGAGAATCTGTTAGGGAACGTAACGTTAACCGAAGGTTCGGCTTTCTTTGCGCGACACCACCAGAGACTCAAGGACTGCAAGGCGGCTGCATTAAAGTATCTTGGCAAGGCCCAAGAAAAGATGAAAGAACGTAACGATGCTAAATCTAAGTTACGGGTATTTCAGCCTGGCGACCCTGTCCTGGTATTAAAGCCTCGACTAGGGAACACTATGTCCCACAAGTACGAAGGCCCCTACATTGTGACAGAAAAGACTGGGGACCTCACGTACAAAGTGAGGCACTCTGACAAACGTAACCAGGTAATGCTCATACATGTAAATCGACTGAAGAAGTTCCAGGGCCCCAGGCCCATTGCACTAACCAATGTTTCCATTTCCAGTGAGAGAGGGGATGATTGTTCTGGGGACCCAACTAATCTCATTTTCAATAATTCTAGTTCTGTGAATGCTGTGGAGGGACTGTCCCATTTGCAGATGGCCCAACGTGAAGAGGTGCAGTCGTTGGTTGATGAATTCTCCAGTCTGTTCGGGGAGGTCCCGACCCAGACTGATGCCATTTGCCATGATGTCGAGTTGACGGACTACACTCCCATTCGCCTTCAACCCTATCGGATGAGTCCAGAAAAGAAGGCCATCGTACGGAAGGAGGTCGACTTCTTGCTCCAGCACGGCCTCATCCGGCCGAGCCAGGGCTCTTGGTGCTCGCCCTGCCTTTTGGTCCCCAAACCAGACGGCTCCTGGCGATTATGCACCGACTATCGGCAGCTCAACAAGGTGACCATTGTGGATGCCTATCCGCTGCCCCTCGAGGACTGCATCGACGAGTTGGGAAATGCCAAGTACGTTTCGAAATTCGACCTCTCGAGGGGGTATTATCAAATCCCACTCACTGAACGTGCTAAACAACTAACTGCGTTCGTGACACCCGAGGGTTTTTGAGTATCAAGTGTTACCGTTCGGCTTGCGTAATGCTCCTGCCACGTTCCAGAGACTCATGAACTCTCTACTCGCTAAGGTGCCAAATTGTCGGGCGTATTTAGATGATATCGTGCTGTTTGACAGTAATTGGGCTGACCACATAGCTAGGTTACGCCAGTTGTTTGCCATCTTGAAAAGGGCAAATCTTACCTTAAATGCTAAAAAGTGTCATTTTGGCCAAGGCACAGTGACGTACCTCGGTTATGAAGTGGGCCAAGGAAAAGTGTTACCTCGGCAAGATAAAATCAGTGCCATTCTGGAGTATCCAGTACTAAAGTCTAAAAAGGACGTTCAAAGATTTATCGGTATGTGTGCGTACTATCGACGTTTTTGTCAGAACTTTTCCAGTGTTGCCACTCCTCTCACAGACTTGTTGCGGAAAGCCGTTAAATTTAAGTGGTCATCAGACTGTGCAGAGGCATTTAAAAATTTGAAATTGATCTTAGCTTCCGCCCCAGTGCTTGCTAGTCCAAGGTTCGACCGACCGTTTAAAATTCATGTTGACGCGTCTGACTCGGGTGCTGGTGCAGTGTTGTTGCAAACTGGGGATGATCAGGTGGAACACCCAGTATATTATTACTCTGTGAAATTCGACAAGGCGCAACGCAATTATTCAGTGGTAGAAAAAGAGCGTTGGCGCTAGTGTTAACATGTAAAAAGTTCGAAGTTTACCTCACAGGTAATATAGTGGAAGTGTACACGGACCATAACCCACTAGTCTTCCTGACTCAGATGAAGGGTAAGAATAAACGCATCCTCAGGTGGGCGTTGTACCTACAGGACTTCAATCTTTCCATTACCCACCTACCGGGCAGACTCAACGTGATAGCCGACGCTCTGTCCCGGTTGCCTGAATAACATTCATCTGAGCCACAGAAAGCCATTTACCAACTGTCATGCTTTAGTTAATTTTTTTTTAGGTTCTCCTGTGACATTAAATATTCCGTGTCCAATTTATTTACTTCCCTGTTCTTTTATTTTTTTGTGTATGTTTTTTTTTTCTTTCAGAGAACTCCTTTGTATTTTTTTTGCAGAGAAATTGTTTTTGTTGATTTTTTGTTTTTGTCATATGTTTTTTCTTTTATTCTCTGTATACTCTTACAAAAAAATATGACTACTATTCTAGTAGTCACATTTTTTTTTCTCTCTGAAGGGGGGAGGAGTGTTACGACCCTGGGTTCTCCAGTGGAAACCAGAGGTCAAAATTGAGCTATTAAACTTTCTGGTAGTACAGTTGAGTGCATCTCGAACGGCAATTGTTTGTATCTTCCCTGCCAGACGTAAGACTATTATTGTTTCTCAAAGAGCATTTAAAGACTGAGCTGGGGGTTGATTATTAAATAATAACATAGGCACCAACTTTGCTTACTAATACTTTCTAATCATTTGTAAAGTAACAATACGTTGCATAGGGGAAGATCTTTAATGTGCTTAGCTGCACGATCAATTAGGCTCCTTCCGGCACCACGACATGGGAGGCCTAGCTGGTCGCTAGGAGCTTCCTTCTCTGGCTGGTTCGTGCGGACGAGACCTACTCTGTGGCTGCACCCCTACTCTTCTCCCTTCTCCTCTTACTTATTTCCCTTACCTGAAGTTCCTGTACCCTTAAGTTAAGTACGGGGCATTATTAAGTGTACCTACTCTGGTAGTAACGATTGGTGAGACCTGGGGTAGTATTTGCCAGTGTTTTGGGTACCCCTAAGTGTTGTGTTTTGTATTAGGGTCCCACGTGGTTTCCTACCCTAAGCTGCATCCAGCTTCAGTGCTTATCCAGTAGTACTTTACCCTAGCTTGTTATTAGTGTAAACCTTGTATCCTGCCTACGTGGACCAAGGCTTTTAACGTAAGATAGTGTGGTAAAGTTATTATTATTATTGTTATTGGTGTGAGTGTATATGGGGGGTTGTTAAGGGGTTAATAAATAAGTACATGAATTACAGAGTATCCTTCTTCCTGGTGGGAGCGCATTGATCAACCCTTAGACTAACATATATGGTCTAGTAGCAAGTTATTACTACTGTGGATAGTTTATTTTGGGGGCCGGGCCTTTTAGCTCTCCCATATTTGATACTCTTGTCTTCTAACTACCCTTACCCCTTAATAGTACCTACCCCATAGAGCCCCACACACAATCATTTATAACAAGTAGCAACTAATTAAACTACTGAATCTCTATGTTCAAGAATTAAGAGTTACAGGTGATAAAAGGTAATCACCTGTGGTTTGGTGTTGGCATATCGTCACAGTCAATCACCCAGCTACTACACTACGCTTTACAAGATGCATCAAATAAAGAGCTAGCTATAAGGGCACTGTATAAGTTTTAAGATTGCCGAAATTCGCGCCCCAGGCTCTGGCTTCCGCTTATCCTGGATAATGGCGCGCTTCACTGGTCGGTCACGTGCAGTCAGGAACCAGATTAAAAAGGTTCCTTATGTTACACCAGCACCAGTTGAAGATATTATCTGCAAGGTTGTTCACGCCTCACAGTGGCGACTTTCATCTGAGGATGGATAATGTCTACCCTGATGGCTGGGCAATGGCATCTCCTCGTGAGCACAATACGGGTAGGTCTGCCTCAGAGCTTGCCTCCACGTGTACTGGCAAGTCTCTCCCAACCCACGCCGCGTCTCGCGTTCATTAGACAAATTATTGTCATGAATATTAGTATTTATCGCATTTACGCTTGAAATGTTGAAGACTGGACGGGTTTATTATTTAGAAGAGGACTATATTATTATTTGCCAATTTAGGGATAGTAAACATATAAGGGAGAGGAATTAATGTCTCCCCATGGCATTCACTCGTGACGTTAACTTTTATTACTAGATAATCGCTATGACTCCAACGCTCTATTCGGCTTTTAGTTGGAGGTCAATTCATCTGTAATTAATTATCATACAGAATGCCTTGGTTATAGAGAATCGAATTTAATTCTCAGATACATTGGATATAATGTGTTTATTGTAAGGAAATCTGACGTCGGCGTCGGATGACGTGAGAATTCTAGCCTACTGCACAGATGAAATTATTAGTACATGAGAATTCTACGTGGTGTTAATTTTACTTACTACAATAATTAATAGAGTTAGTAATAAGTAATGAGAATACAACAGTGTTGTATTCGGTGTTGGAAATTCCCAACATAACTCCGGGGGAGGATTCTAGGGTCGTAGTGTACTGTGGAGTACTGACCTATCCCGAAGTGATATTAAGATTAGTACATTAGTATGTTAATATGTTAGTATGTTAGTACACACATAACGAACGTCCCGGATTTATCAAGGACTTACAAGAACTTGAGTCTTGCTATTTACATGTCAAATGAAACATGTTATTTATAGCCTACATAATATTTATAGAATTTAACTCACCCAATTTAAACTAACAGAATCTACGGTGATGCGATATCCTGGGTCATAGTGACGTGTAATGTTTTGTTACGTGATATCACATAGTAGCATCATCATAGTTATCTAAGTGGGAAGTGAAGGAAATTACTCTTGTTCAGAGTTGTAATAGGCTTGCAAATTCCGCCTACATTGTTGAGCAGCAGCTCTAGTGGGGCGGTTGCTTGGAGGAACAGGATCATTGTCCTCGGAAATTACTGGGGAAACTGGATCTGGCTGATATTCTTGCTCAGTCAGTTCAAGGGGAACCAACTTCTCTAAAGTTTTTA